>NC_050512.1:32015811-32068968 GCF_002922805.2 Oryzias melastigma
AAAAATAAAAGGGTTAAAAGAGCCACAATGTAGGGGTAACCGAGCCACGATAGAGGGGTAGAAGCGCCACGAACGGAGGGTAACAGAGCCAAAAATAAAAGGGTTAAAAGAGCCACAATGTAGGGGTAACCGAGCCACGATAGAGGGGTAACAATGCACTGTTCCTGAAATAAATAAATAAATCAAATTAGATTTTAATATTATTGAAGGTTTTTTAAAACCCCTTTTACTAAACTCGTCATCAACAGCTACATTAGTTAACAACCTAACTAGCAGTTATTTGCTGACCTGTGTGTCTCTATAGTCTGTAAGTTATTTACCTGAAGTATCCTCTCACATCAGCTTTACATTTACCAAAATACATATATACTCTTTATAGGATCAAAGAAAATCTCTTGAAAGGTCCAAAGTCAGGGAATCCTTTCGATCTCATGAATGTTTAGAACTTTGTTCTTGAATGTGTTGAGGCAGCGGCGTGACGTGTCTCTGTTTGAGATCTTTTCTTCGCCACGTCTGGTTCTGTGATGGTTTGATTCCTCGGGTCTGGCAGGGATCAGCTCCACCGCGGCTGTTAGAACTGACCTTAGATCTCCACAACACACCAGATTTCACACTTCGTTTGTGCTTTAGCAAAGGGGGCAATTACTTTTTCTCAGAGGTACAGGAGGTTTTTGACAGCTCAGAGGAGGCGGGGGAGGGGGTTTCCTTTATAGCAGAACATGAATAAAAATGAGTAACGGAGCTCATTCTGTTTTTTAAATAGAAAGCCTCACCCTTTGAGCGGGGGCGCGGGGCTGTAGCCGGGTAAGGTGACAGGGCTCCCCCCACTGTGGTTCTTCTTGGTGGAGAGGTCCAGGACGCCATCTGAAGAGGACAGAAGGAGCATTAAACCACACAGGAGGGAAGATGGACGCTTTCAGATCAGTTTTCTGAGTGTTGGCTGAAGCGTCAGACCCTGCTGTCCTTATGGGTGGATACGGGAAAGAAATAGTTAAACCTGAACATATACATATATATTATATGTATATTTTATATGTATCCTTATATATATCATATATAATATATATATATATATATATATATATACAGTATATATATATGATATACATGATATATATACATATATATCATATATATATATATATATATATATATATTATATATATATATATATATATATATATATACACTGTATATATATTACACATATATATATATATATATATATATATACATATACAAACATATATATATACATATATATGATAAATATATATATTATATATGATATATATAAGGATACATATACATACATATAAACATATACATATAATATATATATATATAAAATAAGGTGGATTAGATTCCGCTTGCATTCCATCTCGCGGTCCTTCCCTGTTTCAGATCAGTTTCCAGAGTGTTGGTTGAAGCTTCAGACCCTGCTGTTCCTAAGGATGGACGTCTTTGGGAACAGACGACCTGCTTGAAATATCATGCCCGTGAGAGGAAATGCCCTTAAGAAGCAGCTGCTCCTCTCTACGACCCTCCACAGCCGGACAACCCAAAACCCTGCAGCAGATTTAATTGTGTGTTTGCTTGTTCTAAACACATAAGATCTGTTTTTTTTAAAAAACCCTCATGTTTCGCTCTTGGTTTGTGTTTCTGTTTCTCTTTGAGGGTTAATCTGCTGGATGTGGGTCACACCGACCTCGCTCTCTGACTGTGTTCCTGCTGTCCGCTTCAGCCGCTCTGCTTGTTAAACAGCAGCAGTTTCAGGGAGATTGATTCCCACAGGAATCTTGTTTACAGAAGAGCGTGGAAACACATAAAGAATATCAACGTGAAGCAGCATCATACGCCGCTACATCAACGGCTTCTCCGCATAATGCGTCCACGTGTGCCGCCCTTCAGCCCACTTCACCGCCTTGATTTTCATCAGGCACATTTAATGTCTTCCTATATAATGTTGCAGAGTGCAATCAAAATCTGATTTAGCAGAGCAGGCAGCCAGGTACCATGGCAACCATACATATTCCCCCAGCGACTGGAAGAAATCGCAGCACACGGTCAGTTCCCCGTGTTTTACCGCAGCTCTGAGCGGGAGAACGGCCGGCGAGGATCCATAAAGTTTGCGCTGAAATCTTTGTTTTTCTGCTTTTGAAGCTCCTTCTTCTTCTTCTCATTAAGGAAGTTAAAGGGCAGGAAGCAAAAACAGAGATGGTGAAGCTGTAATGCAGATATCATCACAGAAACGGACGGTAATTTGTTTGACATCTCAGTATTAGTTCATTTGTTTGTCTGAGAAAAAAGGTCACCACGCACGCCAGGAGACTTGATGCAAGAAGGATTTTTAAAATTTAAAATAAGAGATTTTCATCAAAACTTTGCCGGATGACCTTTTTAGGACCAACTGGTTCCTGTTTTCAAGGACAGCATCTGCTTCCCTTTTTCCTAAATCTGGACGTGATTACAGGATTTTTATGTTGAGTTAAAACAGCACCAGATAAACAGAAGTCCCACCGGACACGGTGACGGCTGAACGCTCACGGCGCCGGTCCGGACATAAACCAATCAGCAGAGTCGATAATCTGCGAGGTGAAGTTGACTTTCTGACCCCGCGACCCCGCATGGACCCGGGGCGGGCTAATCTCTCATCCCTACAGAAGGTGATATTAAAAGAGGAAAAGCGGAACGTGTTCGTCTCCAATCCGCCGCAGAAGAACCGCCGCTCGGATTACGCCCAGCCAGACAGATGACTTACAGGATTCACCCCAACTTTGATCAGGATTTAGGATTTCAGAGCTCGCTTTACATGTTTCCAGGTCAGATTTAAGCACTTCTGCGGCGCCGTCTTCCAGCTGTAAAAACTCAAAGGTTTGTTTTGTCCCAAACTGTTACATTAAAAATAATTCAAATTGTGCCTCCAGAATGATCAGTATATTTTCTACTAAGTTGAAAAATGTTTCAAACAATAAAAGAGGCAACATGAGGAGGAATTTGAATGAACAGAAAAAAGCACCATAAATGTGGCGTCTCATGAAGACGTTTTTGTCAGAGCTGGATGTCAAGAAAACTTCTGTTTACGGATCGTTCCGTTGTTTCTACGGGTCATTAAGGGAAAAGTCGTCATGGCGACCTCCATCAGAGCATCTGTCTCCATCCTCCCGTCATGTCACTTCCATCTCCTGGTTTCTGAAGTGAGCTCTGCGTTCTGGAGCTCTGTTTTCATGTTTCTCTGTGAAGAGTCACACCTCTGCAGAGCTTTAGGATTAATCTGAAGGTTTTTTAACAGAAAATCTACCTGAGATCTGCTGTCAATCACTCCAAAATCCAGCTTTTAAAACAAATATTTTTCTTTTTTTGTTTGTTTTAAATTAATCAAAATGTGCGTAGAATCACAGAAATGCAAATCCTGTTTTGTTATTCCATTTGCATATTGAAATGATTGTTTTTGTTTTCCTGCCTTTTGTCTGAACTCCAAAACGGCAGAAACCTCTCAGTAGGAGTCAGGTGAGATGTTTTCCTCACCTTTCCTCCGACTGCTGTCCTTCCTACACATCAGCGATATCATTAGCATAGTTATAAAATTCTATTTCTAGCAGACGCTTCAGCGTTCTTCCTCCTCTCTGGTTGTTTTTCTGCAGTGACAGACGTTTCTCTCGTCCAGATGTTCCAGTGTTTGTGTGTCCTCTCAGACTTCGTCCTCACTGACTCTTCTTCTTCTCCACTGTCGCCTCCTGCCACCTCTAATAAAATAAAGGACCTGGACTAAAGTAGATCATAAGTTGGGTTGTATTTGTGTCGACTCGGGACGACCTCGACCTCGCTGCTGCTTCACAATAAACTAAACTGAAATCCACGGATTTCCAGTTCAGCTATATGTGTCATACCGCGTGTATCTTACTATTAACATGTTTGAATAAAAACTCAATACCAACTAAAACAGTTGCATTACCTGCGATAATGCTTTTTGATAAATGTGGTCACTAAATATGCTGAAGCTTGTTACTGAAGATGCAGAAGAATTTAATGTAATGCTAAAGCTACTAAAAGACTTTAGGATGCAGAAATTTCAGAAAGTGCACCAAGAATTTTTAAGAATTTCTTGAAGAATCAAAAAAATAATTGAAAAATGTGTAAAAGGTATGAAGTCAGATATAGATCAAAAAACCCCAGTAGGTGCCAAATTAGCCAGATAAGCTAGCATGTCGCTAAAATAGTAGCTTAACTCAGAATTGGCCCCAAAAACCTTATTATATGCTAAATTAGCCACAAAAGCTAGCATGTCGCTAAAATACTAGCTTAACCCTGAATTAGCCCAAAAAACTTTAACATATGCTAAATTATCCAACAAAACTAGCATGTTGCTAAAATGCTAACTCAACTCAGAATCGACCCAAAAAAATCTTAGTATATGTTAAATTAGCCAAAAAAAGCTAACATGTTGCTAAAATATTAGCTTAACTCAAAATTACCACAATTAGCATGAATGTCCTTAACACAGCGAATGTTTTGATACCAAACTTGCAGAATTTGCAGAAAGTGCAGAAATATTTGAAGAATCATTTAAAAAAAAAAAAATATGAAATTTGCGTAAAATTTCATTAAATGCATAAATAAAAGCTTTCAGCAATTTCTGCAATCTTGTTTTTTAAAAAGCTCATTCCGGTCATTCTTGCTTGTCCTTTTGGTATTCGCACATTTTACGGTTTTTAAGATTTTATGCAATTTATGCGATTTTTCAGCCCCATTGAAAAATATATATATATATATATATATTTAAAATGTATGCAATGTATGCAATTAAAAACATTCAGCATATTCCAGACATTCATGCTTTTACTTGTACTTACACAATGTTTAAAAATTTGCGCAATTATTAAAATTTTAAGCAAATTTTGCTATTTTTCTCACGTAATTCTTCAAATATTTGTACACTTCCTGCAAATTTTGCAAGTTTGGTATCAAAACGTTCAGCATGTTAAGGACATTCGTGCTATTGAGGTTTTTAAGGCTAATTTTGAGTTAAGCAAACATTTTGGCAACATGCTAGCTTTTTTGGCTACTTTGGCATCTACTGAGGATGTTTGAGCAAATTTGGAGTTAAGATAATATTTTAGAAATCTTCAGCTTCAGCATCTTCAGGGACCACTCTAGCATTATCATAGGTAAGGCACCTTTTCTGGTTCTTATTGTATTTGTTTTAATTAGAATCTTTGGGATCCGAGTCTGGACCTGCTTTGGCTTTGATTCTGCAGAACCTGTTCATTGTTGGTTTGAACATCATTGATGAACCAACATTTTACATTTGATGGAATATTGATTCATCTGATGATGTTTCATTCATAACAAATGCTGTTTCTTCAAAAATTATGGGCAAAACTGCATTTTTTATTAATAAATATTGAGATTTTAAAAAGCATTTTATTCATGTTTAAAATCTCCATTAAATGTTTAATTAACCAAAGAGATTTTAAATCTAGAAATTTAAACTAAACGTAACTTATCAGAATAAAAAGAGGAAAAGCCGTTCTTTTTGGCTCCTAAAAGGGAAAAGCTTTTATTCTAGGTTTCCTCATCTGTGTCCCTCCCGGTTTGAGCGTCTCTGGTTGAAGCTTCTGGGAAAGTTCTGGCAAATTTTGGTTATTTTCATCACCAGACGCTTCAAGGCCTGACGGCGTTTCTCAGTTCAGGTGGATTCCCTAAACCAATCAGAACTTCAGAGGCCAGCGTGGGACTCCTGCACGGCGTGCTACACCGTTACAGCCAGCAGAGGAGGGCGGGGCTTCATGAAAGCGTGCTGGCTGATGAGAGCCGCCCCGACGGCGTGTTGATCAGAACAACAAAGCGTCCCTGAACAGAAATCTAGGGCCTGATTTCACATCCTGCTCTGAGGATAATCGTCAGAATTTGTATAAAAGGTGTTTTGTGTGTTTGGGGGGCGGTGGTGCGTGATCAAGGGGGGCGTAAATGCCTGCATCTTTGTTGTAAAAATTAAGGAGGCTTACTGTAAGCTGCTTCCAAAAAGCTGGCATTAAAGCGTGCGACCAAACCCGGCGCTGCAGGCCCGAAGCGGCGCTGCGGCGGCGTGGAGCCGGGAGCCGTTTGGTGATCAAACCGCAGACCCCCCGCTGCTTTGGTTTGATTAAACTGAGCGCAGAGCTCCTTTCAGCGGCGCCTCTCGCTGCAGAGGCGCCGCTGAAAGGAGCTGGCTCTTCAGTGATCTCTCGGATGAATGGTGCAGAGAAAGTGTCATCTGAAGTGTTTCACAAACAAAAAATTAAAGGATTTGGATTCATCTCCTTTTGGATTTGAGCCTGACGCAACTCTGCCTTCGAATCTGCAACAATGACAGACTTCTGTTTCCTGTCCTACTTCTGCGCTCTGCAGCGGCGTGCGTGCGCGGCGAGCGGCGCGGCCCTCACCCTGCTGGCTGGGCTCCGGATCCGCCGGGATCTTTTTGACGGTGAGGTCCAGCGGGCCGTCCTGGTCGGCCATGAGGAGCTTGCTGAGGACGGGGTTCTGTGCGGAGGCAGCGGCGGCACCTCCTCCTCCCCCTCCGTTGCTGGCTCCCCCCGTGCCGTTGCTGCTGTGGGTGCAGGACGGCGTGGAGGCGACAGCGGCGGAGGCGGGGCTGAAGCCCGGTCCCGGAGTCGGGGATGGCGAGGAGGAGGCGGACGATGGAGGGGAGCGCGGCGTGGGCCCGGGCGGGGAGCTGGGCGCCGGGGCCAGAGACACCGCTCTCGGCAGGCTTTGGTCCTTCATGGTGCCGTTGGGCAGGGGCGGGTCGTCCTGAGTAGTTTTTGAGGTATATTCGGCAGCAAACTGGCGGATCATTCGCTGCATGATCTCCCGAGCCACTAGAGGAATGTGAGGGTCTGAGAAACTTGGGAGGTCTGCGGAGAGAAGAGCAGAGCAACACGTCAGCGTCCCACCCTCCAGGAATCTGTTTGCTTGTTGGCATGTTCAGCCGCTTATTTATCCCATTTCATCCTGAAAATGTAATCCTGATGCTGGGCTGAAATAATCCAGAAATCGCTCTGAAGCGGCGCCTAATCCTGCCTATTGACCGCGCTGAAAGCAGCATGATATGAGTACGCACAGCAGATTATCAACTCCCTTTCTGCTCAGATCTCAAGTCTCTCCTTGGATTTGACAAGATTCTTGTTCTGGATTTCTCTGCAGAACTACAAAACACGAAGGAGCGGAGCAGCTGATTGGTTATTGATTTACTCAGAACAGAAGAGAGTTGATTATCGGTTAGAGAATTGAAAAACTACAGGATCCAAACAGGATTACTTCATCTAGAGTCAGAAGGTGAAAACATTTCATTTTCTTTACCTCCTGACTAGGGCTGAAGTGAAAAATCGTTTTCGCGATATATTTTAATATTACATTAGGTGACATATCACAGTATTTCGTTTGGCGATTTATCTTGATATTTCATTTGGCGACATATTGTTATATTTGGCTTGGTGATATATCTTGGTGTTTCGTTTGGGGAAATATCAATATATTACGTTTGGTGATATATTGTGGTATTTCATTTAGCAATATATCACAGTATTTTGTTTGGCAATATATCGCGATATTTCGTTTGCCGATATTTAATCGCGATATTCCGTTTGGTGATACTTGTATCGATTTAAAATGCCAACAAGACAACATTTAATTCATTATTTATGAGCGTCCTTCAGCATCTTACTTTTGGTTTCCACCTAAACTCCTGACTGTTTCAAAACACACATTTTTCAATTCACCAAAATAAAAGCACCATGAACCTGTGGGTAAAACCAACTCGTCTCATTTGATGATGACAGACGCATTAATACTAAGGTGGGTTTCAGTGCTAGGAAAAAAATGTTATATCACGATATAAATTCTTTACATCACAATAACAATATTTTTATGAGATACCACAATAGAGTATATTTCTATTGTTGTTCTCTGAAAAGAAAATGAAAACAATGTCATTAATTACTTTTCTCTGACTTTATTTTTTCAAGTAAAATGTAATTTATTTTGTAATTGAGTTTTTTAGTAGAAAAACACATTTTTACACAAAAGTTCAGTAAAAAAAGATAAACAAATAAAATGATAGAATGATAGAAGAGAAAGTCATAGTAGAAACTTTTCTATCGCACACACGAAATGCATCGTCGTATCGCTCAGCGCTCATAGTATTTTTAAGTGATACTCTTTAAAAAATAAAAATGATTGTATCCTAATATGAACCCCCCCCCCCCATCCCCCCACTCCTGACTATCAGAGAAAACAAAAGTTTTCTGATCATCTTTGGATCTTTTTCCAAAGTGTCTCCAGTCGTCATTTACTGATCATGATGCCGTTTTAGCACATTTTTAAAAACTTGTGTCATTTTCTAGGACATAGTTTCTGCAGAGCAGCAGGTGTTCATCAGAAATTCACGTCTGAGTTGCGGGCGGGACCATTACTGTGGAGCAACCCCGCCCCTTTTCCCGTCCCAATGGCTGAGAGCTGCTGGCCCCGCCCAGAATATTTTCTCCATTGTTACATTCAGAGTTTGATCATGTTTTCTTCCTCTGCTGAGCTGCACCTTGGCTGATTGAAGACACCTGGCAGACATAACGAGTACTGGAACCATCTACCTGTACATGAAGATCAGTGGGACGAAGGCTCTCACTGCCCTGGACCTGCTAGCGTGATGCTTCTGTGTAGCTCTTTCCTTTTGTTGGAGAGTGTGGAGGTTTGAGGACGGGTAAGACAGGGTACCTGGTGCACCTCACGCAGCCTGTCTGCTGCTCCATACACTAGGTAAGTTGGTTGGTGTCCCCACCTGTAAGTTCTGATCTCCATTTTGTAGATACGTCAGAGAGACGTTTGTTTTTATTTTAGAATAGAGATAGCCAGGCTGTGATTTATTTTGTTCTTTTTATTCCTTTGGCCCAACCTTAGTTATACCTGGACTTTAATATTTAATAAAAATGTCATCTTTATTCATCGTGTGTTCTTATGTTACGGAACCATCCAGCCCAGACTCTTGTGGACGTAACTTAATTGGGGGCTTGTCCGTGATACCCTTTATCAATCAATAGGGTCTTATTCGACTGAGTTTTCTTTTTTTTTTTTTATTAACAACCATTTGAATAAAGAAATAATCAGAAATGTAAAGTAATACTAATTATCTTTATACATGTCCTCCATCATCAATAAAAAAGAAATAAAATAATATTCATCAGAGTGGATCTTTAAATCCACTAAAGCACATGTCAACGTCAAAGCCCGGGGTCGGATCCGTATTGTTTTGGCTGTTTGGAGTTCAGCTAATATTTCGGCTACATGCTAGCTATTTTGGCTAATTTAGGCTTTTTTCTGTCTTTTAGGCTATTTTGGCTAACCTACATTTTTGTTTGTTTGTTGGTTTGTTTTTTGGGCCAATTTGGCATTCTGCTATTGTTTCAGCTTCAGCATTTTCAGCTATCAGCTTCAGCATCTCTTTAAATTCAGCTTCCAGCATTTACACTATTAGTGCAGGTAATACTATATATCTAGTTCATAATTATGTAATAAAGTTACAGTTTTAAAAATGTAGTTTTAGAGTGTTGAATAAATATTTATCCTGTTCGACCCGCGACCTAACATGATTTGGATTTCACCCCCTGTGTGATTGACTTTGACCCTCCTGACCTAAAGATCCTGTTCCTGAAGCTCCGCCCCTTCACACTGAAAACATTCTCTGTATAAACCAAAAGGAGTTCATTCAGGTTTACAAATGTCCTCTTCAGAGGACAAACTCACATTTCTGGTGGTCAGAAGGAAACATCAAACATTAAACTTCTCATGTTCTGATACTTTTATGCTGGAAAGTCAATTCTTTGATAGAAAATCCGGATCTCCTTCATCCCGTCCAGGGATCAGAAATGACAGACATTCCTGCACAAAGCATGTTGGATGACTGAGTTTTAACTCTTGGAGAAACTTTATGAGACTTTAGAAAAATCAAAGTGTTCACCAGGAATACCTGTTGAACAGGTGAAGGAGCTTCAGTTCACCTGCATGAGGTTACATTTATTTGAACATGTGAATCCTGAGGATGCAGCTCATCAACACCAACTGGTACCGCCGTCACACGTCGTCTGTATAGTGAGTGTTGAGGATGTACTTCACATTATACCGTCTGTGTTCATGTAAACCAGCCGCTGGCAGCTTTGTGTTGTTTTTACATCGTCTGCTTTAAAGAAAAATACATTTCAATCCTGAGAGGACGACCGCATGAGCTGTGAAACCGGCTGAACTGGTTCCGACCTCGCTCCCGACGCGCCGCGGCGTTTCTCCGTGACGGGTCAGCACTTCCTGCACCAGAAGGTTTTGGGGTTTTCAAGCCGTTGTCATGGTAACCCAGAAACACACAGAGGAAGAATACAAAGTGAGTTCTGCTCCTCGTTAGGAACCCAGAGCGGTAATCCAGATGGGGCTGCGGCGCCGCACAGGTAACCTGAGAGACGGAATGCCCTTCAGCGACCTACATATCCACACGGACGCTGCAAAGGTGGATGTTTGGAGAGTAGAAAGAGACGCAGTTATGAGGTCATCCCTGCAGGATCTGAAACTTTTCGTTTCCACCTGTTAGCTGCATCTAAAACACCGACTGACCCGAGATGTTCTCACTTGTAGTTTCACGGGTTTTCTAATCCCACTCGGATCAGCAGGAACCATCAGAACCGTTTTCCATTCCATCTCTAATCCCGCCAGATAAAGAGGAAGAAGAACCAACCGGCGCCGGAACCGTGGTCATTGATCGGACCGGTTATTGCAGCAGAACGGCCACAGCGCCGGCGCTGCTGATGCATTAATCTGGCGCTGGCCCACATCGTTCGGCTGCACTTATCTCCTCACTTGTCATTTTATTTGGATAATTTCATGTGCGCCAATGAGTCGGAGCCTAAATCCTTCAAATAATACATTAGCCCAAAAATGTAATCCTGAAGATGTGCGGATATAATCCGAAGATCACATGCATGCATACATGCTCATAATCCCGGCCTCTGAGGCGAAGTTTGATCCAAATAAAACACGTCGGATCAGAAATATCTTTTTTCTTTTTGCATTCTTGACTCTTCTGCTGTTGGATTTTGTTTGTGACGACTAATTGTTCTCGTCTTCTGCACGCCGTGACTTTGTTTACACGCTCGCTGTCAAAATAATATCTACACAAACATGTCACACCGGCGCCGTTCACATGCAGCCTCGCCGTTTGAACCGTCTCCCGAGAAAATCTCTCATTAGAGCCGAGTCCGGAGCTCAGCCGCCGTGTTTTCCCGCCATCCGCCGTAATCTGGACCTGATCCCAGGTGTTGCTGCGACTCGCTGTCGTGACTAATCCTCTGTTAGTGTGATCAGACCGCAGCGGCGTACACAAACGGCCCACTCGGTAACACCAGCTGCAGGAATCATCCCCAATAAAAGAGCTTAAGGAGCAGAACTAAACCGATCTGCCGCCTTATTCTGAACTCTTCTGCAGGCTCAGATTAGAGCTCGCCGCCCGCCGCTCGCCGCTGCTCATCCCGATGACACACCCCAGCCTGAAGATCGCTCCAGTGGCCGCGCTCGCCTGGCTGAATATGCACAGATGTGTGAAAGCACAGATTAGCCACGCCTCCTTGTCCGCCGCTGCAGCTGCTCACCTTCCACTAGACTCCTCCCACTGAGGTGCCCCCCCCACGCTGACAGCACGGACTGATTTCCATTACAGGGTCTTTAACAGGCGGGCGCCCCGGGGAGCGGGTTAGCGCTGTACGCTGATAATGTGGCCCATTTATACGGCTCCACTTTGACAGGTGGGGGTGCCCCCCCCCCCCGGGGTCTCCGGGGAACTCCGGAGAGCGGCGGCGGCGGTTTCAAAGCGAAGGTAGAGGTGAGGTAAAAACACGGCTTAGGGCTTTTATTTTGGAGGATTTTCATTGTTCTCCGTCAGTCATTGAATGATTAAAGTTTCACAGTAAATCTGGTAAAATTCTGTTTTAAAAATGGTTTCAACTATTTCTATTTGCCTAAATAATATTTTTCTAATATTCTTAACTGTTCTAGACCCATTTCATCCAACTCAAAGTCAATTATTACTCAGACTTTTATTTTATGAGGAACAAACTTTCAGCTGATCTGCAGGTAACCAGGTGAGAGCTTTACTGTGGAGCAGTCACATGATCAGGGACGAGCTGATTGGCTGGAAGGACTTGTTTGTTTGGTGCTGTTTTAAAGAGGTTAAACAACAGCCGAGGAACGCTAAAGGTTGGATCTCCACTCAGTCTGAACGATCCAGATCGAGAACTAGATCTAAATCCAGATCTAGAACCAGATCCAAAAATACATCCGGATTGAGAACTAGATCCATATCTAGATCTAGAACCAGATCCAGATCTTGAACCAGATCTTGAATTTGATTCAGATCTAGAACCAGATCCAGAAATGCATCCAGATCGAGAACTAGACCAATACATAGATCTAGATCCAGATCTTGATCCAATTCCAGATCCAGAAACACATCCAGATTCAGATCTAGAACTAGACCGATATCTAGATCTAGAACCAGATCCAGATCTTGAACCAAATCTCAAACTTGATCCAGATCTAGAACCAGATTAAGAACAAACCCCAAATCCAGATCTAGTACCAGTTCAAGAACTAGAACCAGATCCAGATCTTGAACCAGATCTTGAACTTGATCCAGTTCTAGACCCAGATCTAGATCTTGATCCAGTTCTAAAACCAGATTCTGATCTTGAACCAGATCTGGAACTAGACCCAGATTTAGACCTAGAGCCAGATCCAGGTGCAGATCTAGATTACCCCTCCCCCCGTCCTCTCTGCCTGAACTCCATTCAAACGTGTAGTTGTAGAGTTAAATAAGCTAATTCTTCTGTAACAGTTCTGGTAAATCTGTCCGTCCTGGGAGAGGATCTCCTTCATGTGGACATCCTCAGGTTCTTACTTTTTTTTAAGAATCCTTTTTTTTAAGGATTTGTTCCTCACAGAGGAGGAGGGTCTAAGAGCAGAGATAACCATTTCAGTTTATTAATCAGATTTTGTTTCTATTTTATGACTTTCTGCTTCTCTATGACTTCCGGCATGAAGCCCAATGAGACCATTGTTTCTGTGATGCAGGGCTAAAGAGACTCGGCACAGTTCACTTTAACATGTCCGAGTGCGGAACAGGTACGACCAGCTGAAGAGAACACTTGTACTGTAATCGCTGGGATCAACTTAATATTGTTGATAGTGTAAAAACGTCACTTCTGTTAATCGTTAGATATGATCGGAGGATTTCTGAGCTTCATAGAATCATCTGGAATGATGTTGATTCTGTAAACAGACTGTAAACACTGGAGCTAAAACTGTTAAAGGGTGAAGAACTCAGATCTCAGAACCAAAACGACCTTTCATGATGGAGGTTCTTCTACACACAGAGGGTTCTGCAGCTCGACTTTTATTCTATAACAGAACTTCAAAATAAAAGCTTCCCAGAAGAACGCTGCGTTTCACCTGGAGAATAGGAGCTCTGAGCTTCTCCAGACGCCGAGTGTGTTTGTGTTTGTGGGGTTTGTTGTGTTTGTTGTGATTGTTCGGTCTGGTAAAGTGTGTTTGTGTTTGTGTGTTTGCAGGCAGCTCTCCGCGTGAGCGCCGATTGAATCCGTTTCATTTATCTTTGATTAAAACACAAAAACTCAAAAACTTCCATCTGTGTCACTCTCAACCGAACCAAAACCTCTTGGACCTTTTTCCCGCCGATCCGCCGCGGCGTTTCTGTGACTCAGCTTGGAAAAAGTCGTTCTTTATTTTTGACTCAGCAGTCCTTCAGTGACTCATTAGAAAGAAAAACTCCTGCAGCTAACTGGTCCCCCGTCAGCCAGCAAGTGATGCAAGACTTGGAATTCTAAACAAGTCCCTCAAAGGCCCGGTCCGCTCTGATGAGACACTGATGACTAATGTGAGACCCAGCGCCGCCGCCGTCATCTCCATCTCTCTCCTCTGAAGCAGACTAATCCAACGCCGTTCTCTCATCGTCCAACAATCCAATCGAGCTCCTCCAAAGCATCTCTCGTAGTAACGACAGTAGGAGGTCAGAAACACAAAAGGATTCATGGTCTGATGTGGTTTCAGCGACTGGAACTCACAAAAATACATCTGAGAGAGATTTATTCAACAAGAATGAACATTTATCCTGAAACGCTTCACCACCACAACACACTGATGCTAACTTATCTTCATGGAATGTAGGAGGGGCCTAAAGCCCGGTCCGGTCTGGTAAGGAGGGGTTCGGTCCAATCAGGTCAGATCGCTTCCACCGAGCGGTTTGTTTTGGTGGTGTAGACCGCTAGCATGCTGCTAGCTTACCCCGTATCACACCGTCGACGGGGAACGTTAGCGGTTCCACCGCAGACCTGCTGGCGTCTGCCGACACTTTCAATATAGACTCGAGTTACGCCCCAATATTGTCACAGCTGACCTGGATCACGTCGAGGGGGGGGGCACCAAAAAGGAGACCATGACCAAAACTGGACACTAGTGAGAAAATAGTTTATTAAATAAACTGTGTCCTGGAAACAAACAGACAAACCAAAAGGGAATTGGAACCTGGACCAAACAGAAGATCAGTCATGGAGACCGATGACCGTCAGAGTCAGCAGCTCCCCGAACCAAAACTACCTAAAGAGAACAAACAAAGCCCACAAACTAAGACTACCAACCCCAAACTAAAATAACTAAACCCAGCAGTGGAAGACTGCTGAGGACAAAGAGCTAATATATTAGCGCAACATGTGATCAACGAGGCTAACAAGTCAACTAAAGTCGTTAAATCACTAAATCTGTAAAACTTTTCATTAAACTTCTCAGAGCTTCTTCTTCTTCTTCTTCTACTGTCAGTAGATGACACTGATACACACCTAGTGACCTCTAGTGGCTGTTAGTGGTAAAATAACAAACATGAACCTGTTTAGGTTTTAAAGAGTCACATCTAAACACAGAGTAGTCCTTCGTTTCCCAGCAGCCTCTAACCTTTACCACCGGAGCTTTAGCCGGGGATCAGCCGTCTACCGTAACTCTTCAGCGCTGATGCATAAATCAGCTGATTCGGTCGCAGAAAAATACATTTTACCAACATTTTACCAACGCTAAGTGATGCATAGAGATGTAGCGCTACGTTTCATCCCATTTCACTGATCACGTATCCGCGGTTACGGTGCGTCGAAAAGCGTTTGGTATTTTGGTGTCGCTGAAAATTAAAATAAAAACATTAAAATTAACTTTAAAAATGCACTTATGGGTATTTCTTTATTCGAGTCATTGTGAATCAGGAGCAGAAAAAACATTCTTAACCACAAGCTCCGCCCCTTTCCGATTCATCCACTGGATTTCCTGGTCTGAGCGGGAATCTGGATCAGAACTTTACGGCTGGATAGAAACGATATTTGATCACCACTAATGGTGGGGGTGTGAGGGGCTGTAAGATAGTGGGAGAGTGTGTAAACAGAGAGCTCTCAGCAACGGGGAGGGGGAGAGGGGCGGGGTTTCTCCACACCCGGTCTCCCTTGATAAAGAGATCTAATCCTGGTAGATTAAAGGTTAAACCAACAGTCCCGCCCAAAACTCAGAGGTGGATTTCTAATGAACTCCTGCCGCTCTGCAGAAACTATGTCCTGGAAAATGACGCTTAAAAAAAATGTCTAAAAACGGCCTCATCATCATGAAAAGATCAGAGATGATCTGACTGAATCAGAAATGACATCATGGTTGTGGCGGGTCCGGACGCCGGGTCCAGACGCCGGGTCCAGACGCCGGGTCCAGACGCCGGGTCCTGACGCCGGGTCCAGACGCCGGGTCCAGACGCCGGGTCCAGACGCCGGGTCCAGACGCTCGGTCCGGACGGCGGGTCCAGAGCGGGTACTGACCTTTTCTGTGGAACACAGCATTGAGGAAGTCTTGGGCCTGTCTCTCCAGCCGGCTGATCCGAGACTGCTCCTGTTTGAGGTCCTCACAGTCCGACAGCGCGTGGCTGCGAGCGCCGTTCTCCACGCCGTTCTCCTGCGCACACAGAAGGGGAAACACTCAAGCTCCACAAACGCCGGATTGTTTGGGTTTCCTCCACTCGAATCGCCTCTTTCACTTCAACCTGATGAAGCCGCTCGAGCTTCTTCTGCCATTTTGTGTCTGTTTTATGCTCCATTTATGTCAGCAGTCATCATATCTGAGGTGATTTTAATTCTCTTCTTGTTAATGATGTAAATCCTTCGGTCTTCTTCTGTTCAGTTATCTCTGAGTGTAGATGATGAGGTTTTATTTGAAGGCGATGGCGGTTAGGGGGCGGCGCCGCCGCGGTCGGGCCCTCTGCCCTCCATCGGCTGGCTGCAGCCGCCGGCGCCGCAGACGGCTGCTGGGATGGACGGGAAGCTGGCAACACCTTTAAAGCAAAACCTTCCTTTGATTTGTATCCGAGGAATTCTGCCGCTCCGCCTCCTCGCCAGGGACCAAACTACCAAAATAAACCCCTGTGACCCCGAGAGGCCGCGACTTGTTTTGTTGCAAGCGAGCAGCAACTTCTGAACTTTCTGACAGATTTCCCTGCTGGAAGCGGCGCCGCTTCTGCAGCACAAAGACGGAGCTGCTGGAAATGTGCCGCTAATAGATTCTATACATTGGGAAGCGATGCAGGTCGCTTCCTCCAACCGCACAGAGCAGCAGACGGTTCAGACGGCCGTTATTGAGGCTGGAAGTCACATCTAAACAACAGCTGAGTTCACACCACGGATCGGAGTGGAGCCCGAGGAAAACAAAAGACTGCAGCTTTTCTCTGCAAACTGGAAAAAAACTGGTTGAAAACTTTTAATCATCATTCTGTCTCCGTTCTGAAGGATCACGTCGCAGTTCTGCTGTCTGACTGAACTTGGAATTTCACCCAAAACTCAGAGTTTGCTCTCAGAGTACCTGGTGAAGACGACCGGATGACCCCCTTAAATGATGACATCACAGGGGGGGGGTCTCGTGTGTCCAAAGGGAGTTTGATATTATTATGGGATGGCCTCAACGACTTGGTGGCCATTTTGTGGTAAAACGTGAAATTTGACGATTTTCTTCATTTTACCACAAAGTGGGAAAAAGAAAACGTTTGTTTGAGGCAAAGAAAATCAATCTACAACCACGACCGAAGTATCTTTGACCTCGGGCAAAAACGAATAAAATCTTTGACCTCTGTCCCATCAAATAAAAAAATACCCATTTCCTTTAGTAGCTTCTTTCAAACTGTCCCAAAACCTTTGGGAATCTGTTCTTGGGACAGAAACGTTGGAATCAGAATTCGTAGATTTGGAACGGCGTTAGCATGACGAGCTAGCATAATAGGCGTTGTGCTATGTCCTGAAATATGGGAGGATTTTAAATATTTTATTTTAAGCTGAACAACACGTAGTTTACCTAATATTTTATACCTATTTATGCTAACTCTTTTGGCTAATTTGGAATCTACCGAGGCTTTTTTTTCATGCTAATTTGGTGTTTAGCTAATATTTTAGCAACATGCTAATGTTTTTGAAAAATTTAGTTTAATGAGTATTTTTTGGCTATTTTTGAGTTTAGCTAGTATTTAAGCAGTGAGCTAGCTTTTGGGGTAATTTAGGATAGCTAGTATTTTAGCAACATGCTAACCTTTTTAGCAATTTTGCTAAATTTTTTCCAGAAATTGAGATCAATTTCAGCGCTCTTTCAAAGCTCTGTAATGAAACTTTAAGTCTTTTAGCAAATGTAAGATTTTGTAAATATCTTTTCAGTGAATCCCTTCAGCTGGTAAAGTAAATCACCTTCTTCTTAGCATCATTTTAAAGCCTACTTTACCTACTTTCATAGGAGCATTCACAGTAGCGTGATGGTAATGCGACTTTTTGTGTGAACCTTCAGGTTTGGACTTCTGTCAAACATTATTCAATATTCTAATATCGTTTCAATCTTTTCCTCTTTTCCGAGTGCATCTTTCTTTGACCTCGTGCCTGGACTCCGGACTCGCCATCTTTAGCCTGGCGTGATGCAGATCTACGCCAAACGCCAGCAGAAACGTGTGAATGGGAGTAAATGGGGGCGGGGTCGCCCCTCGGCGTTCCCACTGAGACTTTAAGGGCCTCCATTATTTCCCAGACAAAAACAAATCTTCATTTTACCCATCAGCCATCTCTGTCGGTGGCTGGCTGGACTCAGATCAATGAGTCAATGTTCCCGCCCACACAGCTGATGGTTGAGAGGGTGGGAACGCCGGAACAATGAGGACCTGCAGCAGGAATCCGGGACGAAAATGTTTTTAAGCCGTTTGATTGACAGGAAAGGTAATCAATTATTAAAAATGGCAGGACCCCCCCCGCCCGCCCCGTGTTTGATTGATTTTCTGTTCGGGTCCTTCCTCTCTTTGGCCCCGCCCCCGCTGGCATTAGCATGAGCGCCGGGCAGGTGGGGGGAGGAGGCTGAAGGGGGAATTGTGTTGGTTTGAGGAGGCAGATGGCTGACCTCTGAGGGCCGTCGGGGTCAAGTCGAAAAAACAAACCAACAATTGAAGCGTGGGGGGGGACCTCCCCCTCCACACTCCTCCCCCGGTCGCTCCTTCACACCTTTGTTTCATGAACTTCCATGGATTCTAGAGACTGAGACCGAACGACCTCCTCGGAGTCTCCCACAGAAGGTTTGGAATTCCCAATCAGGAGGAGCCGGATCCAGCCGGGAGACATCTGACCATCCGGGTATGAAAGGACCTAAAACAACCGAACCGGAAGAGTGGTTCTCCGACGGGAAGCTTCAGGAATGCCTCAGAATCCCAAATCTGTGTCTCTTTTTTGCGGCGCTCTCCACCTGATGACCCCATGAATAAAACTCGGCGCTCTGCCTGCGATGCAGATGAGCGAAATTATTGTCCATGATTATCAGTAAATGAAATCCTACATCCTTCATCTGCGGACAAATGAGGTCTCCTCCAGGTCTACCGGAGCCTCCGATCGGCAGTTCAACTTCCTTGATTGAAATTTATTCAAATCAGGTAAAAGGATGAGTGAGTTAGTCCTGACGGCGCCGCCATCACAGCCTCTTGATTCTAATGAGGTCGTTTACCGTCACATGGCGTGGCGTTTAAAACCGTCATGGGGGCGGGGCTAAAGCAGCATCGTTTTTCTGTTTTTGAGGAAACGACGGGAAAGTTTTGGCTTCACAGCCGAACGAGGAGAGACTGAAGCTCAAGATGATCACATGATCACTGCAGTAACATGGAGTCAGACCAGGAGGAAAACAGAGTAAATAAAAAAAAACATTTTTGGAAACTTTAAATTAAAAAACAATCTTAAAAATATCGAACATTTGAATGAATAAAAACTATAAGATCATAAAAATGTTCCTTAGAAAAAGCTGCAGATTTTTCTCAGACTTTCTATAATTTATATTCAGACTTTTTGTTTTCAGTTCATCCTAATTTTACTTGGGGGCGGGGCTTTGAGCCCATTGACTGTATCAGAGAACTGGACTGAGCGTGTGTGATGTCATCATAGAAAATGGTTCAGAGTTCAGTTCCAGCTCCAACCAAATGGAGTCAATTGAGTTAACCTTTTTCAGCGACGAGGACGCCGCCATGTTGGAACCAGAAGTGGGCAGTGATTGGTCGTTTCTATGGCAACCACTCTGGCCAATTAGGATGGAGCTTGTTGGGAGGCCACACCCCTAACGTTTGAACGCGAGCTAAATAAATCTGTAAACATTAGACGTGGGGCCAGCAGGCTCCTCCTACTTTCACGGAGGCATCTGATTGGTCAGTTTATAACTTGAATAACTTGAACTACAGAAAATATATCAGGGAAGAAAAATAATTAAGAAAATGTTAAAAATGTATCAGGTTAAACTGAGTTTATTTCTTTTTGGCTTCTTGGACGCACTTCCTGTTTGGAACGCCAGGGGGCGGAGCTACAAGAACCCAGTTCTATTATCCAGTCAATGGCTGAGGCCACTCAGCCAGTCGTTGGCGGCGCCGGCATCACTCCTCCCAAGTGACGTAGACGAATGACGATTCTCTCCACGGTTTGGTCCATGTTTGAGCCAATGGGCTCTAAGCCCCGCCCCCAGGTGACATCATAAACAAGAGTCTGAATTAAAACTTAAATGAGGCTGAAAACTGAGAGAAAGAAGGAAAATGAGAAGACAGGGGTGTTACTAATAAATGTCTAGCAACGTTTGTAGGTTTGATGTTTCTTTATTCAAGTTTATCAGTTTTCAAATTTTCAAAAATTATTTTTGATTTTATTTCATCTGTATTTTACCAGGAAATCCCATTGAGACTTACATCTCTTTTTAATCTACTAGAAATTAAAAAGTTTTTATGTTCATATTTTGTATAAATTTTTTCCTAACATACAAATAACAAAATATAAGTTGAAATAAAAATTCTTAACTGAGGTTTAAGAAAACCAATGATAACAAAATAAATCTAATGGAGCCGAGAATGGATTTAAAAAATTAACTAATTAATCAGAACAACTTCTTTTGTTACAGAATTCACTGAACACTTATTATCTGTGAACAATAAAAATAAAACTGGACATTTAGAAGATTTATTCTTAAATAAGACTGTCGATCAATTAAAACAATCAGATTAATCAGCCGTTTGTGATTGATCGTATTACTCTCCGTGTTCTACCGTTACGTTTATGAACATATAAGTTATGGAGGTCAAACCGAAGGTGAAACTCGTTTGAATATCGACGCTTTAATTCTGTCTCAAATGTTCACAGACGTAACTTAAGAATTATTTCTAACAATGCTGATGTCACTGACGCTGGGGGAGGTGGGCGGAGCCTATTTTCAAAGGTGTGACTGTCAGGTGAAGTGAAGCCTGCTGGGAGAGTTTTGCTTTATGCCTTAAATAAAATCCCCCCCCCCCCTTATATAACAGCAGCAGTTCTAAAGTTGGTTATTTATGCTCGAGTGGCTGAAAGAGTTTTGATAAATGACGATAAAAGAGTCATTTCAGCTGCTGTCACTGGGGGCGGGGCTGAAGTTCTGATCCGACTCGGACGGGTCAGAACTTGGGAGCGATGGGAATCACCGACAGGTTTTTCCCGCTCCTGGATCTCCAAACGTGTTAGACGTAGGGTCACATGACCCGCTTACGTCCATATTTGGTCACGTGGGAGCAGGCGGGGTCAATTTAAAGAGACAGACTGTGACTCAGACGGAACTATAATTGTGTCACGAAGATCTTATGAAACGAATCTGCTGTTCGGATGATCCTCGTTTGGGGATTTAAACCTCTGATTCTCAGTTATCACTTTTGTTCGGATAAATGAATAAAACCAGATTTGAGTTTAGAGATTTGAAACCATGTCAGTCATCGATGAACTGCTCTGGTTCTGTAAAGAGAAAAGCAAACGGGTTCGTCCCACTTCTGTAAATCTCACTACGGTTATCGAATATTAAACACAATTACAGACAAAGGAAATCATTAAAAGTGAATAAAAGACAAATCTAGAAAAAGGATCTCATTTGTTAAATATTTCAATAAATAAAACTGTTTTTTGCTATTTAATGTATCAAAACTTTCCTTAAATCCTTCGTTGTTGGATTTTAATTGCAGTAAATAAAGATGTGAGTGAGTTTTCCATCCTGCTCCAACAAGCATCAGCTCATCGGTTTTCCTGCTTCGTTTTGCCCCGACTGCCAGCCTCTCTCCTCTGGGGGTTCTGGGACAGACGGCGGCCGCTCGGCGAGCGTCCTACCTTGGTTTTCTCGCGTCTCAAGCAGCAGAAGAGACAGTTGTCATCGAAGGACCAGTCGGACACTTCCTCCGGCTCGCAGTCTGGATCAGACGAGAAGAGACAAAGCAGTGAGCGCTCTGACAACTGCACACTTATTTCTTTACGCGACTCTTCTCAGGTCTGCCCCCCCCCCATGATTTCTTCAGTCGCCATCAGGATCCGCTGACAGGAGCGTCCGTCTGAAGCCGTCAGCTGCTTCAAACGCCGCTCGCCGCGCTGTCTTCATTTACTGTCTGATCTGCATGAAAGTTTGGAAAGTTCACCGCGGCGCTCCGGAGACTCGGCTGCGTCGTTTTTAATCTGCCGTGTCCCCGAGTCCGCCGAGCAACAACAGCAGCATTAAAAAGATTCTGCTTTAATTACACGCCGTGATTAATGTTTACTTTCTGTCAGGAGAGCGGCGTGGAAATGGAGCGCTGTGATTGGCAGCCGAGGAAAACTCCAGAACTCCCAGAATCCTGCATGAATATGTTTTATTTAATCAGGAAGTTCCTAAGTATGAACGAGTGCAGATCTCCTTTTAATCCAGATTGTTTAAACAAAAGATCAGATCCAGGATTTGAGGGAATATCGGGACAAACATCCGGAACGTCAGACCGACGCGCGTCTGTCAGAGATCTGAACCCCACAAACATGCAGCAGGAATTTCCCGCTCCTGTTGCTGCGCGTTCTGGGCAGAAGTCATTTTCTGGGAGAGCCAATCATCTCCGTCCTCAGCGCTTGGCACTGAGCGCGCTCAGATCGCGACAGGTGGAGGAAGCACGGCGTTCAGAGGACGGATCAGAAACGGGAACATGGGTGAGCTGAGGCGCTCCCAAACATTCCTGCAGCTCAGAGGACGATCCGGCTGATCCTGGCACTGCAAGATCCTCGGGATCATCCGAGGATCTTGTGGTTTTATTTACACATTTTAATGTAAACATAAATCTATTGCAAAGGGATGATCCCGGTGATCCTGGTTCTGCGGGATTGTCCCTTGGGAAGCAGTTGTTTTTTAGCCCTAATGTAAGGATAAATGTACTACAAATGAAAGGATGATCCTGGTGATCCTGGTGCTGCAGGATTCCCAGGATTGTCCGTTTATAAGCAGGTTCTTCTCCAGCCTCAATGATGATAAATCTATTGTACGTACGGAACAATATGGGTGATCCTGGTTCTGTGGGATCCCTGGGATCAGCCCTTTGGAAGCAGTTTTTTATTCAGCCTTAATGTAAGGATAGATCTACTGTGCAAAAGGAGATGATCCCGGTGAATCTGGTGCTGCAGGATTCCAGGATTGTCCCTTGAGAAACTGTTTTTTTAAGCCTAAATAATGATAAATCTTCTGTACATAAAGGATGATCCCAATGATCCTGGTGCTGCAGGATCATCGGGATCAAACGCTTGAAGCAGTATTCTTCCAGCTTCAATAGTGATAAATCTACTCTATAAGGAGATGATCCCAGTGATCCTGGTTCTGCAGGATTCCTGGGATCATCCCTTTGGAAGAAGTATTTTTTCAGCCTTATTGTAAGGATAAATCCACTGCTCTAATACCCGGGTTGATCCCGGTGATCCAGCAGTAGATCCTCAGTGATCCTGAAGGATCCTGAAGCTCCAACGTTGCAGCAAAGAAAAGTTCCTCATTAAACTGCAGAGAGAATCAGGAATGCTGTTCTCCTGAAGACGCTGAGCTGCATCTTCTCTCAAAGCAGATGGCCGCGCTTCCATACATTATTGTGTCTAGGCAACAGCCCCTCCCCCAAAGAGGCTCACCTTGCATATCTTTGCATGATTTACCATGAAAACAGACGTATGCGTCGTGGCGAGGCCGTGAGAGCGTCCTGAGCCTCAGAGGAGCTGCAGCAGAAGCTCTTTCACCGCCTCGGAAAACCGCCGCCTGGTTTCCTTCCAGCAAACCCTCATCTCTACGCTCGCCAGCATCCTGTGATCGATCTGCGCCGAGTCAAGAGCGGGTTCACGTCCGCCGAGGATCGTCGGTCTGAATGATTGTCTGTTTCACCCACACGCACGCTCCGGATCCGGGGGGACGGCCGCGGCGATGTTGCCATGGCGCGACACTTGAGAGAGAAAGCCGGAGTTCAGTCCGACGCCGCATCAGATGGAGAGGGAGCGGCGGGGTGGAGGGAGCAGGAAGCAGCGAGCGGAGTCAGCTCCGCCGGGAGAGCTGGGTAACACAAGCGCCGAATCGATGTGGTCACCAGATCCTCTGGAAATGCAGCGCACGTCAGATCGACACTTCATACTGCAAAGATGTCACCTCTGGATCCGCTCAGACCAGTTCAAACCCCATTCACCGTGAAACGGAGGGCGTCGCCGTTCCCAGACCTTACCCAGAATCCTCAGAGCCGCAGTTATTACAGCGGAGTAACACAATCACATCAGATCTCTGAGAAGGATCGGCGTTTGTAAATGACCTGGGGCGGCGTCCAGCCCGGCCTGCTGCCACGCGTGCTCATGGCGGGCTCACGGCGTGCTCACGGCGCCCTCACGCTGCCCTCACGGCGCGCTCACGGTGCCCTCACGCCTGGCGCCCTCACGCTCGGCGTACTCATGGCGCCCTCACGGCGTACTCACGGCGCGCTCACGCCGCCCTCACGCCGCGCTCACGGCAGGCTCACGGCGTCTTCAGGGCGCGCTCACGGCGCGCTCACGGCGCCCTCACGCCCGGCGTTTTCAGGGCGCGCTCACGACGTGCTCACAACGTGCTCACGGCGTGCTCACAGCGCCCTCACGCCCGGCTCACGGCGCGCTCATGGCGCGCTGACGGCGCCCTCACGCTCGGCGCCCTCATGGCGCCCTCACGGCGCCCTCACGGCGTACTCACGGCGCGCTCACGCCGCCCTCACGCCGCGCTCACAGCGTACTCACGGCGTCCTAATGGCGGGCTCACGGCGTCCTAACGGCGGGCTCACGGCGTCCTCACGCCGCGCTCACGGCGGGCTCACGCCGCGCTCACGCCGCGCTCACGGCGGGCTCACGGCATGCTCATAATTAATTTACACAATAAAAACAATCGTCTCTGCATTAGGGCGCCATCACCGGTTTGCCTGCTGACCCGTCTCTCTCTACTAAACACCTTTATGCTGCTTTGGGTTTAATGACCTGCAGGTCTGATCCAAATATCCCACAATGCCGTTTGGTTTTGTGTCCGTTTCATTCAAGGATTTGTTTCACAATAAATCATCCAATAAAGCAATTGGTTCTTCAGGCTGAAAGCTCAGCGATCAATTTGGTAAATCCTGCAAATTGTCTTAAGGTCAGGCCACGCCCTTACTGTTCTCCCTGGATGGAGGGGGAGGGGGGAAGCTCCGCCCACATGCATGACAGATTTCACTGCTGTGGACGTCTGACCATTGATTTTCATCAAACTCTGAACAATGAAGGCCGGAAACGTTTGGAGACGAAGATCTTTGTATAGAACTGCAGCTGCCCCCCCCCGACCATTCACTGTATATGAGAACTGGAATGATTGCCCCTCCCCCCGGATGTTCCAAACAGGAAGTGTCCCCAAGACGCCAAAATCCCATAAACTTCTATGCAGAACTAATCAGCTGTTTTCATTCTATTTGGATTTGATACTTTTTAACATCTTCTTAATAATCCTTGTTTTTATTTTATTTCTTTATGACGAATTATTCAAGTTATAAACTAACCAATCAGATGCCTCAACAAAAGTAGGTGGAGCCGACTGGCCACACCTCAAACGTTTGATTGACAGATTCTCTCGAGCCCGTTCACTCAGACAAGCTCACTCGTGATTGGTGACAGTGGTTGCCATAGAAACGCAGACTCAGACTGACTCCGACCGATCACTGTCATCTGGTTCCAACATGGCGGCGTCCGTATCGTAGAAAAGTGACGACTAATCGGCTTCATTTCACTGTAGCCAGAGGTAAGGCATTTTCTATGGGTGATGTCACATTCACTCTGTCCAGTTCTATATACAGTCAATGAAACAGACCAACACCCCCCAAACATGACCAACTCCCCAACTAACCCCCCAACCCAGAAGAATCCGGCAATTCACCTGGTTGGACAGGTGTACCTGGTTGGACAGGTGTTTTTGGTTGGACAGGTGTACCTGGTATCTGGTTGGACAGGTGTACCTGGTTGGACAAGTGCATCTGGTTGGACAGGTGTACCTGGTTGGACAAGTGTACCTGGCATCTGGTTGGACAGGTGTACCTGGTTGGACAAGTGTACCTGGTATCTGGTTGGACAGGTGTATCTGGCTGGACAGGTGTACCTGGTTGGACAAGTGCACCTGGTATCTGGTTGGACAGGTGTATCTGGTTGGACAAGTGTACCTGGTATCTGGTTGGACAGGTGTATCTGGTTGGACAGGTGTACCTGGTTGGACAAGTGCACCTGGTATCTGGTTGGACAGGTGTACCTGGTTGGACAAGTGTACCTGGTATCTGGTTGGACAGGTGTATCTGGTTGGACAGGTGTACCTGGTTGGACAAGTGTACCTGGCATCTGGTTGGACAGGTGTATCTGGTTGGACAGGTGTACCTGGTTGGACAAGTGCACCTGGTATCTGGTTGGACAGGTGTATCTGGTATCTGGTTGGACAGGTGTACCTGGTATCTGGTTGGACAGGTGTATCTGGTTAGACAGGTGTACCTGGTTGGACAGGTGTACCTGGTTGGACAGGTGTATCTGGTTGGACAGGTGTATCTGGTATCTGGTTGGACAGGTGTACCTGGTATCTGGTTGGACAGGTGTATCTGGCATCTGGTTGGACAGGTGTACCTGGTTAGACAGGTGTACCTGGTTGGACAGGTGTACCTGGTATCTGGTTGGACAGGTGTACCTGGTTGGACAGGTGTACCTGGTTGGACAGGTGTACCTGGTTGGACAGGTGTACCTGTACCCTCACATCTCCTTTGCTCTGCATTATCACAGCTAAACAGACTCCAGAGTTCAGCCTCGTTGCTGTAGCTGTAGCTGGAGCAGCATGTGTCATCCCTGCCTCCCAGCATGCTTTGCTCCCTCAGCTTCCTGAGTCTGTCTGGACGCTGCAGCAGACAGAGCCGAGTGAGAAGGTCCTGATCTTCAGGATGTTCGGCTGATCTGTGTGGGAGGAGTCACTGCGTCTGCACGCCAACAGGAGCCGGTGAGTGGGAGGAGTATCACAGCAGATCCCCCACAATCCTAACCCGACCTAACCCCGTTCCTGTGTTTGGGTCTAAAATGACCCGTCCAGATCCACATGAGACCGTAGACCTGGACAAGAGGAGAGTTAGAAAAACTCGCTGGAGTTCTTCAAGATCCAGAAACTCTGAGAGGAAAGACGACCGACGTGTGGATCCTCCATAACGCCGTGTTTGTGCCCCTGCAGCCCCCCCCCCCGTGGGTCACATGATGTAAAGGTCAAAGGTCAGCTGTGCTTGAACCCGATGAATCCTGGGAAGACGGCAATTAGCCTCCACCCCCCCACTGTGGAAGTGTCAACAGATTTGTGTTTGTCCCTGTGTGCACGTGGGTGAGTGCACGTGGGTGTGTGCACGTGTGTGTAACTGTGTATTTACTGTGTGTCTGAATGTGTCGTGTGCAACTTTGTCTCATTGTGTTAACACACATCCCCTTTGTTTAGTGTGTCTATGTGTGTGCATGTATACATTTGTGCACGTATGTGTGTGTGTGAATGTGTGTATTTGTGCATCTGTTTGTGTGTTTGCATGTGACTGCACACGTGTGTAACTGTGTATTTACTGTGTGTAGTTTTGTTGTGTCTGTTTGTGTTGATTTTCAGACGTAAAATCTAAAACTCTTCAACATCTTAGATGTTTGTGACGTACATCCAGATTATGTCGTTTTCATTCACATTAACACACATTCCTTTGATGTCAATCTGAGCCTCCTGATTGGACAGAATCCTGTTTGTTCCAGAAACTTCCACAGCGTCTCTGTACGTTGGCCGGGATGTGGGGGCGGTCCCTCCCTCGGCCGCCGTGTCAGATTAACGGGTGTGCATGTGTACGTGCACTAGCGTTATGCATGAGTGGAAATGACAAGCCCAAAATATTCTAAAAATGCCTTAAGTTGGTGGGGGAGGGGTCACATGACTTCAGGACGCCATGTTGACCTTGTTTCTGAGAAACGGCGGCGGAGGGCCGGCGCTGAAAATCAAATATGAATTTGATTTCTGCACTCAGAGCAGGAAGCCGCTCGGCTCAGAGGCTCTCAGAGGTTCAGACCCGCTTTTCTAAAAAATGATCCAGAACGCGGTTCTGAATGTGATCCGCTGGATCTGTTTGATTCAGATTTGACTGAATAGCAGAGCGGACACGAGCTGCTGGAGCCCGTCCTCTGCAGTCTGTCAGAGGTTCTGAGTTTCTGGAGATCCTCGTGGTTCTGGAAAGGTTCTAGAGCCCGACTCCTCCACACTGAAGAACCGTTCGGGTCGATTTCTCACTGAAGCCCAGAAGGAGGAACACAGTCAACGATTGACAGGAGTTCCCATGACGTCCTTTCAAAATAAGAGTGTGTCCTACAGGATCATCTCACTGCAGAGAATGTAGTCATCATGTCAGCTGTGATAAAAGACAAAAACATTCATAAACCTAAATAATTCACCTTTCTGTTTTTGAAAATAAAATATTCACCTTAAAATCCAGCAGGATTTAAGCTTGAATTTGGTTATATTTAAACAATTTCTCTGTTTAAAAATCTGTCAAAAGGTTTTAGTATGACTGTGAAAACCTACGAAGTCTCAGTGCTAAATGAATTGGTAGAGCATTATGGGTAATGTAGTCAGAAGCCTCCTGGAGGAGTAAGAACGAACAGTTTTACTTTTACAATTGTCTGGTTTGTCAGTTTTGTTTTGTCTTATGGTCTGAAATAGAGCGGTAACAATAAAGGGGTAACAGAGGGCAAAAAGCCACTTGCTCTTTCCCAGAGCTTCAGGTTTCAGCTCCTCTTCTATCCAGGTTAGTCATCGGGTATTTCTAGTCGCTCCTTCAGAGAACGTTTTCATGGTTAGAAGCTCCGATGCAGAAGCGTTTCTGTCTTTTGTGAGGCGGATATTCCAGTCAGACTTCAAAGGAACTTCAGAACCAAAGCTGCTCACGTTCTCCAGAAACGCTCTGGACGTTCAACCGTCAATGAACTACAGTTGATCTGTTAGTGACCACTTCCTGTCCACTTCCTGTCCACTTCCTGTCCACTGAACCCGGATGAGTGGAATGAGGACAGAAGACAAAAGGAACGCTGCTGTGATTACAGAACCTCACAAAGGAACTGCGCACGTATGAACGGCAGCGCACGTATGAACGACAGCGCACGTTCATCCAACTTTCCTTTTTAAATTCCAGAGGAGGGAGAATTGTGGGGGGGGGGGCAGCAGCCAAGGACTGCTGGGAAAATACATCAATCCCCTTAATTACAATCAGCACAGATCCGTATATTGTTGTTTACGTGATCATGTTAGAATGACCGAATGCAAAGATTCAAGTCTCAGTCTCACACCTGTACACAGAGTTATGACGTACAGGTGATGCTGTCGTAGCGTTTCCTGTACTAGCTGGTACTAGTGTGCATGTGACCCCCCAGTGTCGGAGACATTAGAAAACAGTAGAATTTGTTTATGTGACGTTTATTCCAGATTTCTATCCGGACGTCGACCTACCAAACCGCTGAGAGGAGCGCTAACGTTTAATAGCTAGCATTAGCCATCAGATCGCACCTTCGACTTCAGAGATTCTACCTTAAAAATCTAAGTTGGAGGCAAATCCATCTGTGAGGACGAGTAAATGAAAAGAGAGGAATCAATCAAGAAGGAAAAGGGGCGTGGCTAAATAATTACACAGAATATAATCCCAAAATTAAACGTGTAATCCCAACAAAACACAGAAACATCTATTTGATGGAACTACATTTGTGATAGCACCACGGCGGCTCCACAGCGGTTCCATGGCGGCTCCACGGCGGTTCCACGGCGGTTCCACGGCGGTTCAATGGGAAACACGGAGCGTCTCCGTAATTATTCCTAATTCACGCCGGTCGTGCTACTCCGGCGTGAACGGGGCTTACGGATGCGCGGGGCGTGTTCAAGTGTCAAAGGATCTGATGCTCGAACGGAGCGCGCTCAGACAATGACTCCCACCTGAGCGGAGGCATCTCACCCCCCCTCACAGGAAGTGGCGCCTGGCACAGATCAGGGGGGCCATCTGGCCCGGCGGGTTCCTCCTGCCGCGGGTCTGCGCGCCGACAAGTATCCGCATAAATTAAAGCCGCGATGCTGCGCGGTTTCTGCAGCAGCGCGGCCGGTCGGCATGGCGATGACGGCCTTTGGGGGGGGGGGGTGTCTATCCAGACCCCCAAATAAACCCACAGATAAATCAAACGCTTGAATATTTATTTGAAGCATAACAGTAAAAGTCCATTTAAAATAAAAACAGACTCCAGTCCTGCAGTATTGGGAAAACACAAACAAATGTTCCTTTTCATGGATTGTTTTATTGACTTGTTTCTGCTGTGAAGCAGAGAAATCTGCAGGTTTGACAGAGAAGTGTTTGAGTTTGTGTTTTTACCTCGGAATAAGGTGATATCCTTGACTATTCTCGGCCCAAACAAGCCCTCCAAGATGCTTTCAAAGCCTGGAGAGAAGAAAACAGAAAAGATTTCAGCGTTTGCTCCAAAAAAAGAACAGTAAACGATTCTGACATCAAGAGAAAGTTTTTATCAACACTAAAAATGTACTTTATTGATGAGACAGCGTCGTCAAGAAACGTTTGGTTTAATAAAGTTATTTATCGGATTTCTAAATGAGAAAAGATTTAAAGAAACTTGTTCAGAAACACAGCAAAGCTCTTTAAGGAGCGAAAAACAGTAGAAATCTAAAGATAAAACTCAAGGGACACTTATTTTCTATACATGCACGCACGTGCACGCACACGTGCACCCCCCCCCACACACACACACACATCCCTCAGCTCTTAAAGCAAATGAGCGCTTTACCTGTAATACGCCGCGCCGAAGTCACTCACATTTTTATTAACTGTAAATACCTTCGATCTCCTGTTGCCTAGCAACAGCATTCAGAGAAACATAAATACATATTGTAATTTTCAAACCTACACCCCCTCCCCCCTTGCTCTCCACCCCCACCTCATCCTCCATTAAATGGAAATGGAAGCAGACGGAGAGAAACCGAGACAAAGGAGCGTGTGCGCCGCGCTCGGCAAATGTGCATTTTAAGCAGGGGGGGGGGAGAGGTCAGGGGGGCGGGCGTGCACACAGGTGCACGCACAGTTCAAGTGTGCCCCCCCCCAGCCTGAGAGCTGAAGGTGAACGCCTGAGGCAGCAGGAGGACGGATGGATGAGGCGCATTGAAAGGTCTGCTGCAGGACCGGACCCCCCCAACGTGAACACGCCGCCGCGCGGGGGGGGGGGGTCACGGGTTCAAGGGCCGCCGCAGACTTCCTATAGATTTGAGTTCGACAGAACGTCTGCACGGCGGGAGCTCGCTCGCCGCTTTCAGGACGTGAGAGGATGACGGTGTCGGAGCGGTGGCGGAGGCGCCCGGTTTCACATCCAGGTTGTTTCACATGATGGAAAAATCCTCCAAACATTTTAAAGTTTGAGCTCTTCAGGTTCGGGATAAAAGATGGCAGAACTCAGATCTCTTCTGGTGTTGTTTATTTAAAGATATAAGATATTCATCAAAAATGGATCAAGTAACTGCAAAACTACCACAAATATGAACAAATTTATGTTGGATAAAAGATAAATAATCCATTTCTGGGAAACTCTTTTGTGTTTTTATGTTCATGTGATGCAAACAAAAAGACGTCCAATCGTTAGCTTCTTCCAAGTCAATACCTGAATACATTTCTCTGTCAAATGCCATGCATTATTATCATTATTATCATTATTATTATTATTATTATTATTATTATTATTATTATTATTATTATTATTATTATTATTATTATTATTATTATTATTATTATTATTATTATTATTATTATTATTATTATTATTATTATTATTATTATTATTATTATTATTATTATTATTATTATTATTATTATTATTATTATTATTATTATTATTATTATTATTATTATTATTATTATTATTATTATTATTATTATTATTATTATTATTATTATTATTATTATTATTATTATTATTATTATTATTATTATTATTATTATTATTATTATTATTATTATTATTATTATTATTATTATTATTATTATTATTATTATTATTATTATTATTATTATTATTATTATTATTATTATTATTATTATTATTATTATTATTATTATTATTATTATTATTATTATTATTATTATTATTATTATTATTATTATTATTATTATTATTATTATTATTATTATTATTATTATTATTATTATTATTATTATTATTATTATTATTATTATTATTATTATTATTATTATTATTATTATTATTATTATTATTATTATTATTATTATTATTATTATTATTATTATTATTATTATTATTATTATTATTATTATTATTATTATTATTATTATTATTATTATTATTATTATTATTATTATTATTATCATTATTATTATTATTATCATTATTATTATTATCATTATTATCATTATTATTATCATTATTATTATCATTATTATTATTATTATTATCATTATTATTATCATTATCATTATTATCATTATTATTATCATTATTATTATCATTATTATTATTATTATTATCATTATTATTATCATTATTATTATTATTATTTATAGTTTTAAAAGCTACATGAACAAGAAAAGTTGCATTCGCTGTGACAATACTAGTGTGAGTCTTTCAGCTGAAAGTAGTTGCTGAAACTTTTTTCTGAAAATTGTTATTTAATTGACTTTAATTGCTGAACACTATTTGTATATTATTAAATTTGCTAAAAGACTGGAAATTGCGTTAAAGAACTACGAAAGAGCCCTGAAGTTGACCTGAATTTCAGAAAATTTTGTGGTAAAATGTATTAAAAATCCCAAATCATACCAGTTTAGTGTGTTACTTAAATATCAGATAAACTCCAAATTAGCCCAAAAAACTAGCTCATTGCTAAAACACTAGCTAAACCCCAAAATAGCCTCACAATCCTCAGTACACCAAATAACTAAATTAGCTAAAAACATTAGCCTGTTGCTAGAATAGAAGCTAAACTCTAAATTAGCCTCAAAAGACCCCAGTAGATAACAAATCAATCAAAAATGTTAGCATGCTGCTAAAATATTAGCAAAACTCCAAATTAGCATAAAATTTCTCAATAAACTAAATAATTAAATTAGCTAAAAACATTAGCCTGTTACTAGAATAGAAGCTAAACTCTAAATTAACCTTTTAAAAAACAGCATCAATTAACCAAATTAGCCAAAAATATAAAGTGCGCAATTTACAAAAAAGTAAATTGCGTTATTTCTGCAGATCTGTAAATGGGAAATAAGACAGAAAGGGTTCGTAGAAGCTAAACTCTAAATTAGCCTAAAAACCCCAGGAGATAACAAGAACGTTAGCATGATGCTAATACGCTAGCTAAACTCCAAAATAGCAGTAAAAAACCTCAGTAGATGCCAAGCTAACCAAATGAGCTAGCATAATGCTAATATAACAGCTCAAGGCCAAAAGTTTTAAAAATGACTAAAAGATGAAAATACATGAAAACATTTAGACGTTTGTTTCTAATCTACTGACATTTGAAGACTTTCTCCTTCATTTTCTATGGTCCATATTTTAATCAATATTTGAAAAACTATAAAGTTTATGAATTACAAAAATATAAGCAGGGATGTCCTGAAGGAGCTGAACGTTTTGATTTGTGTGATTGAGTTTTTACCTGCTGAAAAGCCTTCAGGAGAATCACTGTAGTGTGATTGCTCACTAAACAATCACACTATAAAAATCTCCAGATTTCAGCGTCATCGGTAACAGATCCGACTGTATCGTATTGTGGAATCCTTCATGGATCGGCTGTGTGGAGATCGGATCGTGTGAGAGAGAAGATCCACCGCCCTCATTTACTGAGGAGAACTCCGCTCCTGTAAAACCTGCACATGCAAAATTCATGCAGCCTACAAAGGAGCTTTGATTACGGGAAAACGAAGCTTCAAAGAGTTCCAAAGCTTTTTTTCCTCCGTCTCTCCAGCCGCTAAGCAGCGAAGAGCAGCGCCGCTTTCAAGTCAGCGGGGAATAATTAGGATCGTGGCGTTCCGGAGCGACAAATCAGCCTGAAAGTCAGAGCCGCCATCTGGCTGACGGGACGGTAGGTGCTTCCTGCGCTCGGTCGGACGGACGGACGCGATTGGACAAATGAGATTATGGGATGTGATTGGCTGGATGGCAGTGACAAAGTCTCTGGAGCCAAAGGCAAAAAGCTGCAGAATGTAGGTCAGCCAGCGAGCGCACGCTGGGCCCAAAAGCATTCACACATGACAGCGTAACGGGAGGAACGCCGGAATGTACGCTGATGCCCCCCCCCTCGCCATGGCCTTCGCCGTGTCATCACAAACCCTCAGCACGCCACAAACTTTGGAGAAGTCACATGACGGCGTGAAGGAAACTTGGGATCATCAGCACATCTGAGCGCGCTCACAACTTTAGGAGCATTAAATATTGATGTGGATTCAGCAGAAGATCTCATGAATCCGGATTCATCGGGAGCAGAGAGGCGGAGCTGAGGGGTGATCCCAGTCCAGAGCGGGAAACGGATCCCAGCCGGAGGCCTCACTGCTTCATGGAAGCTCTGGATGTGCTCGGGAGACGCAGCAGAAGGAATGTTTGGTCCTTCAGCCTCAAACGGCGGCGGGATCACATGTGACTCAGAGCGCCGCTCCTCCACAAAACGCTCATCATGTGATCCTTGCCCCGCGCTGCCCCCGGGAAAAGCCCGGAGTCTCGGAGCGCCATCGCGGCTTCGGGGGAATCCTTCAGCTGCCAGAAGAAAACATTACAAAGGAGGGAAAACAGGGAAAGTTCACAGCGCTCCGGGGTCTGCTGGGAGCAGCTGCTCAAAAATTCATCCCGAGTACGCTTGTCAAATCAAAGCCGGCGCACGCCAACACGGCGAGCATGTCAAGAAACAGCAGCTCTCGCATTTCTTACAACCGCGGAGAGCAACTCGACACTGAAGGAAGCGGCGCGATCAATCTGAGAGCGGCCGGGGGAGGGGGGGCCGCAGCGCCCAGGAACCGGCAACCGCCTTCCTTCTGACCGCCGTCCAACGCTCCGGCGCTGCAGGAGATTAATAATTGAGCAGCACCAAAGCCTTCAGAAGCGAGCCTCATCGGATCGATACCTAATTAACCCAAACGGAGCCGGGCGGTTAAGGACGGCCCGGATCAGGACCGGTCCAGCCGGGCCCTCGCTCGCCTGATCGCCTGCAGCAGAACCCACGGTTCTGCAGCTGTGGGTTCTGCAGCTGTGGGTTCTGCAGCTGTGGGTTCTGCAGCTGTGGGTTCTGCAGCTGTGGGTTCTGCAGCTGTGGGTTCTGCTGCTGCATTCGCACCCACAGCTGAAGCAGAACCTGCAGCTGAAGCAGAACCCACAGCTGAAGCAGAACCTGCAGCTGAAGCAGAACCCACAGCTGAAGCAGAACCTGCAGCTGAACCAGGACTGCATCCCCGCTGGACCCACATCCCGTGGAGGCGGGTGGAGCCGGTCCAGAGAATCCCTACAGCTTCCATCTGAGCCGGTTTGAAGCTAAAAACATGGAAAGAGTGAAGCATTAATCAGGCCCGCTCCCTCTTAAGAGGATCATAAGCTCGCAGCTACAGATTCATCGCCGTCATCCAAAGGTCCGTTTAATGTTAAAGGTGGATTTATGGCCGTCCGCGGCGAGGCGAAAGGCCACGCCGCCCTAACGCGTGTCCCAAAACGATAACAACTCTCCGACTCGCTACGAAACTCCCTGGCGAAACAACACCGTTGCCATGGCAACGGCCCAACACGTGTCATCGCTCCATGATGTTTCATGACCTTTGACCTTTCAGCCAACGTGTGGAATCACTCGAAGAACTTCTCGTCCGTTTCTGCAAAAACTCGTCATTAAATCGCATTCGGCTCAGAATGTGGGCGTGGCTACACTGGTTGCCATGGAAATCGGTCATATTTACTTCGCGATAAAGACGTAAGAACCCCGTCGTTTCCAGGAACAGACGGCGTCCGCACTGTCACAGAGGCCGAACCCGACAGCCCCCGTTCTTTCCATCCTCCTGTCGCCATGGAGCCAAGCGGCGGCGGTGCAGACGGGTCGCAGAGGCGGCAACGCCGCCGCCGCACGTGTTTGTTTTCATACCAGGATGCAAAAGAAACACATTCAAACCGGGCCGGGCCGACGGGAGCGGATAGTAACGTCAGGCGGGATCGGGTTCGCTGGAGCGTCCGCTCGCCTCCCGGCGGGATCTCCTCCAGGAGTACAGACAGACGCGGGCCTCCTGGAGCGGGGGAGGGCATCTCCTCGCCGCTGCTCAGCAGACAGCCAGCACCTGACGGCGACACGAAAGAGGGAACTCCCCGCGGCTTTTAGCTCCGCTGGTGATGTTCTGTGTGAATGTGGCGGGAACCGCAGCCCAGCTGTTGCACGTCTGCCTCCCGGGATGACTTCCTGTCCACAAACGGGTGAAGGTCGGCGCTCCACGGTAACGCTGCAGCAGACCTGCCAGTCTGCAGCGGCGTTACCGTGGAGCCGCTCCAGAAATAACATCCTCCTCTGTGAGTCTCGCACTCTGACCTTGATGAAAGCCTCGCTCTGCTGTCGCATCCGGACGCCATGCGACACGCCGCATCACATGACGAGTCATCGAGAAGAAAGCAAATCAAAAGGAATCCACTGATCCGTTACTTTCCACCAATGTTCCGATGGCGTGGCGAGTCGGATCAAACTCGCTAACGCGGTGTGGCTAACGCGCCGATAAGGAGAGCATGAGTTTTACGGGCCGCTCTTTTCACGCCGCGTTCTGCTCAGAACAATGTCCGTCCGCATGACTCCTGCTGACGCGCTCATCCATTCGTGCTGCGCTCAGCATCAGGAGCCAAACATCAGGAACGCCACATTTAGGAAGGATGGAGGCGTTTGGGGGACACGGATCCACAGTGGAGTTTTTCGCGTCAACAATAACAGACATGAAACAAAAGACGAAGCTGCTGTGGCGTTTGAGGATCACGTCAGGAAACACAGCAGTGGGAGGTTCCTCCAAAATGTTCTCACTGCTCCTTCAACCACAACAGGACCGAAGTAAGAATTAATCAGAGTTCTGGACACTCACTTCAAATGATCATTTTTTTAACGCCAAATATGACATCACCTCTTGTCCAACTTAATTAATATAAACATTTGACAAAAATCATTCAAATATATATCCACTCTGCTCCTGTTACAGTAAACTAGCCCACATCACCACCATTCTGCCACCATGCTCTATGCTGTGCTCGGTTGCAATGAAGAGTTTTGGGGGTTTATGATTTATGGATTTACTTAATAATAGATTTAAGTAATCCAGTTTTTACGATTAAGATTTTAGCATAACTATAAAAACCAACAATCAAACAATGAATTTCAATTACAGTAATTTACCATTAAAATAAAATAAAAAATTTAGAAGAATAATGTTCATTTTTTTTACACAAATACATACTTGAATCTAGATATATATATAAATATAAATATGCATATATACATATATAGTTATGTAAATAAATATATATATAACTATGTATGTATATATATAGTTATATATATATACATATATAGTGATATATATATATAACGTATACATGTATAAATATATATAGAGAGATAATACATATATATATGTGTGTTATCTATTTATCTATCTCTCTCTATATATATATATGCATGTATACGTTATATATACATATAACTATATATGTATATATACATAATATATCTACATGTATACATTATATAAATATATATATATATATATATATATACATATATATATATATGAATGTATATACAGACATGTATATATTATGTATATAACTATGTATATATACCTATATATATATATTATACATATATGTATATACAGAATGTACTGTATATATATATATATATATATATATATATATATATATATATATATATATATATATATATAACTTTATATATATATATGTATGTATATGGTTATATATATAAATATATATAAAAATATAAAATATTTAAATAGAAAAATAGAAAAGTTATAAATAAAAAAACACAATGTTTCAATCTAATGATTAAATGTTTGGCATAACTTCAGTGAACAATAAAAACCTAAAAAATAAACAGAATAAATAATGAACAATTAAGATAGAGTTATGAAATATTGAGTACTTATAAATATTTTAACAATGTAAATAAATAAATGATGAAAACTTATGAAATAAATAGATAAAGTCATTTTAATGAAGAATGAATAATTCATTAAAGATAAATAACTTAAATAAATGATAAAATAAACAGTAAGGAATCGGAATCAAATGAGCTCCAGTGATGAATAAAATAAAAATCTGTCTTAATGAATAAATATCTGTGAAAAGCTGCAGAATTCCCCCTGAAAACAAGAAGATTCAAACTTTCAACCATCAGCCGCGGCAGATTGAAGCCGCGAGTTTGAACCCCGTCAGGGATTCAGGGGACGCTCCCCCCCCTGCCGCTGGACGGACAGGATGATGCTGACGGCTGCAAGGACGCAGGTTTCAGCCTGACCTTCCCTCGGCGCGTCAGAAACCAGAGAGCGAAAATCCCCGCTCCGCCTTAAACTATCAAAGCAAAAAGCAATCAGTGTCATAAATACATCATCAGAGCCTCAGATCCGCCTTAAAGTCCACGGCTTCTCACTCACGCAGCTTTTTGGATGAAATTTTGTAAAGTGAAATCAAATCCTTGCAGGGAGATAAAATGTTAATGTGGGATTAGCAGCGGTACGACTAATCTGACTCTTACTTTGTTCACTTGTGAAATCCCGACTGTATGGACGGATGCTGACGGCTGTGTGCATTACTCACTCCTACGTTTATTTTAGAGCACGGGTTTCTGTGCATTAAATGCAAACGGATTTATTTTGAAATGTTTTCTCCGGGTTTATTGCAGGGAAAATGAGGGTTTTTGGACTTCTGGAGCCACAGAGGAGAAGCGGCGCTCGGCTCACGTCTGCAGAGGAAAAATCCTTTTCTTCTCTGCAGGAAAACAAACTTCAGTGCAACAGCGGACTCATTTGTGAGTCTGTGCGGCAACAAATACAAATGTAAAGTCTTGTCTAATAGGAGGCACGGCCACCTCTGGCTCCGAGTGCACGTGTGTGCACGTGTGTTTGGCGTGGGCGTGCGTCCACGAGAGGAGGACGAACAGAAACAACAAGAATCTGCATGATTGGCCGACGGCGCGGTGAGACGCGCACACGGAAACAAGCGGGCGGATCAAGACCGAGTCGGTCTGACGGCTCCTTCCATCTCCGCTCCTCTGATGACTAACGCAGCGGCGCCATGCACGGCGGGCCGGGCGCCGTCATGCAGCAGAAACACTGTAAAACACTGAAACTGGAGGGTGTTGCAGCACTGCGGCTCTGCTTTCTAGAGTTCTAACATGAGAACGTGGTCATGGCTCGGGGAAGGGGAATAAATAGGTCGAGCTCCCTGATTGGCTGGACCCCCCCACACACACACATCAAACAGCAGAGGACTGAGCGCGTGCGGTGAGTTACTCTCCGCTTTAATGTACAGCGTTTGCACGCCAGAGCGCCTCCCAACATGCAAACGACTGACCAAGGCGAATTTGGATCCCTGCTCCCCCACAATGCACTGCGGCGGGCTGGGATGGGTGTGGCCAGGCTGCTCTGAATCTCTGTGCAGCTCGTGCACGTCTCAGTGGGAGGAAAGAGGAGAAAAAATGCGTCCAATTAGCCGCCTAACTATCTAATTATTTGATTATGTGGTGGAGAGCAGGAAGGAGGATGACAACGTGTTTCCTTTACCCCCCCGCTCCCCTCCGGGTGACGACACCTGGAAGGACGGCCGTGTACCTGTCTGTCTGCTCGGGACGCACTTCACCCTCCGCTCGGATCGCTCCGACTCCAGGAAGCAGCGGGAGGAGGAGGAGGAATTTAAAACAATTAAAGGAGGGATGTTGCAGCGAAACATCTGAGCGGGGGGACGGCTCGGGGGCTAATGGAGCTGACAAACGCAGCACTAAAGGAATGGGAGCGGCGCCATGCGCACGCTTTTATTTGGAGCCAATTATGAAGCCGGCTAAAGTGGAAAACAGTAGGGGTGTGATGAGTAAAAGACAGCAGAACAGAGCCGCTCTCTCGCTGGAGCCAACAGGCTTAGCCGCTCGTCTTTACATTTCTGCCCAGCTACATGATCAAAACGGACGCGCCAGAAGACCACGACGCACGAGAAGACCACGACGCACGAGAAGACCACGACGCACGACGCGTCCTTCAGCGGCGGCCACATCCTCACTGCTCCATCCGATCATTTGTCATCAACTCTCAGATCTGAGGGCTTGGATGCATAAACATGCAGACAGCAAAGAAACTTTTGAACTAAAGTGCAGGTTTGACAGACTTTGGGGTTTTTGTTTCCCAAAGTCCTTTGTTTCCTTCAGAGTCGCTGAACTTCCTTCATGCAGGAACATCGAACGGCTTCTGGTCACATGGAAGATGGCGCCAGAAACCAGCTGGAAGCGGAAATGTCCTAAACTGTAGGAAACCATTTCAAAATGATATTTGAAGAACTTTTCAGAATAAACTCAGTCCAGCAGTTCGGTGTGAAGATGAGCTTCAAATGAGACACAGAACGTTCATCGTTTTATTTCTTTAAGGTCAATATTAACAAATGTTTACATTTCTATAACTACACCCGTTTACCTCCGGAGAAAAAGCCTCTTTCAATCAGCCGATCATGTCCGGTTGAGGACTTCCGGCCAATGGTGTTGGGCGCAAATTAGGTTTTTTTGTGGGCGGCTCCAGCAGGGGGAGGGACTTCTGGTTATTAATTTTTGAGCGCCATTTTTTTCTCTTTGAGATTCTCTTGAGAATTTCCAACAAGTTTACATTTTTGGTCTAAAAGAGAAACTGTTCGGGTGTCTCGAACTCAAACGTCTCAAACGTGTCTCAGACGTGTCTCAAACACACCTCAAACTCATCTCAAACGAGTCTCAAACGAGTCTCAAACAATTCCAAAACACGTTGCAAACTCTTCTCAAACACGCCTCAAACGAGTCTCAAACAAGTCTCAAACATGATCCAAACTGATCCAATGGTTCGTGTGTCAGGAAAAACCCGAATCACTAAAATGACAGAAAGCTCACGTGAAAGTGTTTGAAGCAATGGAATATTCCAGCTACGACTTTTCAAAGAGATAAAAACAAAAAAATGAAGATGAAGGTCTGTAATGGGAAAGAAAGCAAACGGTAATGAGGCTTTGACCATAAATCAGCATGTTTGGTGTTTATTATGAGGTAAAACAGAAAATAGAAACAGCAGAATTATGAGAAAACAGTCAAAATGTTTTGAAGATAAAATAGTAAATTTGTTGTAAAAAAGGTCAAAATTTCTGGAGAATAAAATCACAAAATTATGAGAAAAAAAATCACAATTGTGTCATTAAATTATAATTTTATATTGAAAAATGTCCATGTTTTAGGTTATACATTCATGATTTGATGGCTTTTTCTTGATTTTTATGACTTTATTCTCATATATTTATAGATTCATTTTCTTTCATGAACCCCCCCGATTCTCCACACGGAGAGAACGGGCAAAGTTATTTTGAGAGTTTTTCTTTTTCTTTCTAATTGATGCCACAGAACTCTTTGAATTATTTTTGTTTTGCCTTCTTGAGTGAAACTTAACTAAACAATTGATAAAACTCTGCAGGGGCCCCACAGCCTCGTTCGCCTGAGGCCCCCAAACTGCTGAGTCCGCCCCTGATTGCAGAAACGGTTGAAGAGTTCCGGTACTCGAAAGAAAGTCCACAGTGGAGCTGAAGTTTTAGTGTTACAGGGATAAGAACGCTGCTGCTCTCTACAACCACACCCCCAAAACTCTGCAGAACGGGTCGACCCCCCCCTACATGTGACTGAGGCTGAACTTGACCCGGTTTGGTGCAGCGGTTAAGAAGACGTTCACGTTCTTCTGCTTCCTCGCTGCAGAACACGTCAGAGTTTTAAGAGACCAGGAACCCACACCACCACGAAGACAGAACCTGGACGGTTTGACCATCACCCTGCATCCACACCGGCTCCACTGACGGCCTTCACCGCTACAGCGGATCGTTTGTTTGCTCTGCGGAGATGTCACACCTTCCAAACGAAGGTTCTGTTCCGGTTTGGACCAAACACGCCCCCTTAAGGAACCGGTTCTGTCTGAATCCTAAAGTCTGGTACAAAATCAGGTCGGCATCACAGAGACGACGATGGAGCTCTGTGGGACCAGACTTCCACGGATCGAGGGACGGTTCCACGGATCGAGGGACGGTTAAACGGATCGAGGGACGGTTCCACGGATCGAGGGACGGTTCCACGGCTCGAGGGACGGTTCTACGGATCGAGGGACGGTTCCAACACGGATCGAGGGACGGTTCTACGGATCGAGGGACGGTTCTACGGATCGAGGGACGGTTCCACGGATCGAGGAACGGTTAAACGGATCGAGGGACGGTTCCACGGATCAAGGAACGGTTAAACGGATCGAGGGACGGTTCCATGGATCGAGGGACGGTTCCACGGATCGAGGGACGGTTCCACGGATCGAGGGACGGTTCCACGGATCGAGGGACGGTTCCACGGATCGAGGGACGGTTCCACGGAGAGCTGTAACCCGCATAAACCGGCCTGCAGCTCATCGATTCATCGATCTCTCGTCCTCTCCTCCTTCCCTCCATCGGTGTCGTCTGTAAACGTTTCCTCGCTCTAGATCTGCGTCTCACATTCAGCCTTTTAGTTGTCAACAATAAACTTTGCGGATTTTCCGAGGCGGGACGCGAGTCTGCCGCTTTGTGTTTGTTAAATTAATGAAAGGCGCTGATGTGGCTGGACGGGGTGAGCGGCGAGGTCAGCGCGCCGCCTGTGTTTGCCGTGACCTCCTGCAGGAGAACAACACGGCGACACTCACAAAGCCCAAAGATTAAACAACGGCGATGGCGAGCGTTCTGCCGGATGCTTCATCTGCTCGGCTGAAAGAAGCAATTACTGTTTTTATTAATTTTGAAAGTCTTCGGTGACCTTTGATCCGACGGCCTGACATTAAAAACATGCAATCTTCTCTCCTCCTCGGTTAAAAGGCCAAGAGTTTCTCGTTTCTATGACCACTGTGCGTTCCTCTTCAGGTACATGAATGCGGCTTTCATTACATTACAAGGTCACAAAAATTAACGGGGAAACAGGAACGAAGACGAGCTGGAAACAAACGGCGCCGGCGGGAGGGCGGGCGGCGTTGTGCTGCCTGAAGAGCGCGATGGCGAACTTCTCCTTCATAAAGATGCTATAAATTGTTTTGAAGCGCCGCAGAAATTAAAAGAATCTAAATTACACCGACGGAGACCTTGCCTTCTAAAGGCCACCGCGCTTCAGAGCACCAAGGACTCCCAGCATGCTCTGCAAAGCGGGAAACAGCCGCCTTTCAGCCGCGTCTCCGGCCTTGGGAGCACGTCTGTCTCCTGATGTTCTCCTCCGGGTGGAGGAGGAGCCGGTCCTCGCCGAGGTCCACGCCGCAGGTTGTACCTCATGGTTTTAGGGAAGCAGAAACGTTTTGGATCTTATTCTCTGACCTGGACGGGAGCTGCTTCCTGCTCAGAGTTTATCCGTTAAAAACGAGGAAATCTTCAGAATCACCAGCAGATAAAAACCTCAAAGATCCAATAAATCCATAATTAACCCGCCGGAGGACTGAAGTCTGGAGGATTCAGTGAAATCTGAAGCTCTCTGAGCGGCAGACGACCCCGGAAGGAAACCTATTTATAAAGAACGGCGAGGAGTCGAAGCGTTCTGTCGTTATTTCTGAGAGAAACACCAAAAGGAGAATAAAATCTGAGCGAAGATTTCTGACTCGACTCTCAGAAAAATGTTTTTCATTTGAGAGAATCTGTGATGAGAACGATGCAGAAATTCAGGAATTCTTTGTTTGTTTCTGTTAAATCTCAACATTAAAAGACAAATCTAATTTTAAATCTTTATTTGTGAAGCTAAATTACACATTTAAACATTGAATCTAAACACAATCAAAGTGTAAATCGATACAATAAATATAAATGTTAAAAACAAATGTTGAATAAAGTCTAGAACGTTTATGCAAATGACATAAAAAATGTAATGCAGTGTTAAATATGAATAATAAATGTAAAGCATTTGTGTGTTAATATGAACAAACTTCCCTAGTAGTAAAATTTAGATTTTATTCTTCATTTATTTCATTTGAAACCACATTTTTACACATAAATTAGCATTAATTTAGCATTTATGTTTAAGCTTTAAATATAATATCTCATTTATATGTACTTTTGAATATGATTTATGGTTTTTAGATTCTTTTTTTAACATTTATATTTCAGTTTAGTCATGTTTACATTTAGTGTTTCTGTAATCCGACTCAGAATATTGTTTATATACACACACATACATACATATCCACTGACTGTATCTGAGAACTGAACCGAGCGAGTGTGACATCATCAAGAGAAAATGTTTTTTTGTGATGCGGACGCCGTCATGTTGGAGCCAGATGTCAGTGAGCAGTGATTGGTCCCAGTCTTCATTTCTATGGCAACCACTCTGGCCAATCAGAAGTGAGCTTGTTGGAAGGCCACACCCACTTGAAAGAGGGCTACATAAATAAAAATGAAAAAATAAATAAAATTAAAAAAGGAAAAAACGTTTTGAAACTTGAAGGTTGGGACAGCAGGCTCCACCTACGTTTATTGAAGCATCTGATTGGTCGATGTATTTCTTTAATAACTTGAACTAGAGAAAAATATGTGAAAATAAAAGATTATCAAGAAGATGCTGAAAGGGGGGGAGGGGCCACTCGGTCCAGTTCTCATTTACAGTCAATGATCAGATCACATCCCCGGAGCGCTTCGTTTTCTGACCGTTTGCAGAATAAACCTCCTTAACTGAGCCAGTTTTTGATTTAAAAGAACAATTACCAAAATAAAAGCTTGTTTTAGTTTGTAAAAAGGACTAAATGCGGCGGTTTTGTGAGGGACGAGCCGCTGCAGAGACACACAAGTCAACAATCCCATCTTTAATGTGCTTGTTAGCATCAAAGTGCTATGTGAAACTGAGGTCTTTGTCTGCTTCATTATCTCCCTGTATGGAGCCTCAGAGTCCAATCTTCCTTGGTAATTACTGCCAAGTCCTGTGCAAAGAGGGAAGGGGATTTGATCTAAATTACCATTTATTTCAAGAGAGTAAAGCATCATGGGTCCTCTGTGTGAGGAAGAAGCAGCAGCACAAATGAAGCATGTTACCAAATAGGAAACATCCGGACTGGAATGGAGAGAAACAACCGCTGACATCTAATCTCGTTAGCCCGACTCAGTCAGCGCCGCGCCGCCGCAGCGACCCGCAGCATTCATGACGACAGCATCATTACATCCATCAGCAGCTCGCCCCCCAAGACGGAGCGTCCGACGGGACCGGCCCCCACCTCTGTGCAGCCTCCGACCGCCGCCGTCCAAGCTTCAGCTCGCCGTCAGATTCAGACGCTTCAGAGCAAAAGGAGGAGGAGCTGGTCAGATGTCACCGCTGGGGGGTCGATCACGCCTGGACGGCGTCTGTCACCGGACGGCACCGGAAAGCTCCGTCAGGGACAGGTCAGCGCCGCAGACCAGCTCCGCTCCTGACCCCCCACACAAACCTGCTGAAAATGACCCCCCCTCAACTACAGTCCAGAATCAGCTGAAGTCACAGACCTGACGGGATGGACCCCCCCAAACCGATCTGGACCCAAAACACGTCACCTGGTTCCTCACAAGAAGTTCAAGTCAGACGTGAGAAACTTTCAGGTTCGCTTCATGAAGCATCTCTCGTTACCGTGACGACGGTCCTGGAGCCAAAAGTCCAGTCTACCCAAAATCTGGAGGTGAAATCCGACGGATCTTCCTGTGATGTCACAAATATTTAAACTCTCGTTTCAAAAGTAGCAAAGCATGATGGGAAACAGGATGGGTTTCTCGTCACTGTTTTGGCTCAGAATTCGTCTGTTAAATCCCAACATTTAACGAAAGTTCTTGTGATTTCTTTTGGACATTTCTGTCCCGAATCCTGAAAAGTTCCCGACAGAAACCCGTGAGCTGAAACTGGTTTGAGAGGAAACCGTCGGCGGAGCTGAAGTCACAAGATCTTCCTAAAAAGATCAAAATTAAAGAGCTTGGAATGATTATTTGAAATCTGGCTCCATTTTACAAGATTGTATCTCCAGAACCGTCACCAGGAAACCCATTCTCCAACGATCCTCCGCCGTCAGGATCTTCAGTCACACATTTCTCAATTTCACCAAAAACGCCAGAAATCAACAAAGAGCAGAACGTCCCGCCAACACCTCAGCACGGCGGGTTTCCACGCCTCCAAAAAGAGACCTGAGCAGGAATTCAACCAAAGATCAGGAAGTTAAAGATTCTGAAGCTCCAAGAGCTCGAACACAAACACTGGGTCTGTGGTGGTTCTGGGTTCTGGTTCTGGACTGGTGATGGACACGTCCGAGTGACTCCTCCCTCCGTAAAGCCCAATGCAGTGAAGCACTTCATGCCTAATTAGATTCCTGTTTTACCCGTTTGTGGTAAAAACACAGAACCTCCTCTGGACCCGTTTAGCTTTGGACCACGGAAAACGCCGGCATGGCGGGACAACGAGCGGGAGAGAGATTCGTCCTTTCATTGCTCCAAATATGAGTTTATGGGGGGAGGGGTTGTGTTTTGGTTGTAGCTGGAGCTGACGCAGCATCTATGTAGCATGCTAAAGCTAATGTTTTTTAATCTGTTTTTGAATCAGTTTGAACTCAAAACCTCAAAGAAAAACTGGATTTAAACAGAATTATCGATTAAACCGAAACAATCTGAAGAAAACTGAGCTGCTGTGGTCCACGTCACGCTAACGTCACGCTAACGTCAGGCTAACGTCAGGCTAACGTCAGGCTAACGTCAAGCTAACTTCACGCTAACGTCACGCTAACGTCACGCTAACGTCACGCTAACGTCACACTAATGTCACGCTAACGTCACGCTAACGTCACGCTAACGTCACGCTAACGTCAGGCTAACGTCAAGCTAACGTCAAGCTAACGTCACTCTAACGTCACACTAACGTCACGCTAACGTCACGCTAACGTCAAGCTAACGTCAAGCTAACGTCAAGGTAACGTCAAGCTAACGTCACGCTAACGTCAAGGTAACATCAAGCTAATGTCACGCTAACGTCACGCTAACATCAAGCTAACGTCACGCTAATGTCAAGCTAACATCAAGCTAACGTCAAGCTAACATCAAGCTAATGTCACGCTAACATCACGCTAACATCAAGCTAACGTCACGCTAATGTCACCCCAATGTTAGCTTGACGTTAGCTTAGTAGCCGGTGAGAATGACATCTGGGCATTACAACAAAGAAAAAACCTGATGACATCACAGCGAGAGAAACCATTAAAAAAATACAAAAGCTCTGGCCAGAATGGGAGGGGCAGAGGGGGAGGAGTCAGTGAGGCCTGAAGCAGGAAGTGAGGGGAGGTAAAAGGGGAGTAATGAGGGCAACACTGGTTTGTTTTTCCCTCCTGAACCTTCATTAGGATTCTGAATCACCAGCGTTCGCCGGGATTCCACCGTTTAGTCTTTGCAGGACTGAAGAAAAGTTCTTCTGTTCTACGGTTCTGGTTCTGCTGGTGTTTCCGTTCTCTGCCGGGTCGAAGGCCTCTTTGAAGACTAAAGCGCTTTAGCCCCTCTCCTTCCTCCCCACTTGACCTCCTGGGGCACGTGGGTAAATTCCTTCAGAGATTTGAAGGATGAGAGAAGGAAATCCAGACGCTCCTCACACGTTATTCCTGCTTTCCTTCCTTCTCTTCCTTCCACTTCCGTGTTTTTCCTGAAACTGACGCATCTCAGTTTCCTCTTTAGCAACTGGACTCCAAATGTTCTTCCTAGAAACGTTTCCAGGAAGAACATTTGAAGTCCAGTTGAAGACCCACAAACGTCCCACTTCCTGCGAAGACGAGCTTCTTTAAACTGCATTCAGTCCAAACTAATGTGTTGATTATTTTCAAGAATTTTTTCAAGAGATTTTCAACAAACTTCCTGTGAGAGAAAGAAGAATTTTACAAAAACACTAAAATATCATCCAGCAGGTCGCCTAAACAAGAGGAACCTTTCAGAATAAAAGCTCAAGCCGTGTTTTTGTGGCAGAACTTTAGTCAATCTGGAACCTAAAAAACTTTTTATCCCTTTTAAAAACAAAAATTAATTTTACAAACTATAAACTCATTAAGAAAACCAAAAATATTTAGAGACGTTGGAGGAAAAGGAAATCTACGATGATTTTCCAAGTGAACCAGAACCAGGGGCGGACAGAGCAGTTTGGGGGCCTCAGGCGAACGATCACATGGGGGCCTTCTGCAGCGTTTGTATTAAATGTTTACCTTTTAGATCTGGACTCTTTTGGACGCGTTGATGTCAAGAATAAAAATGTTTTGATAAGATTTAAAAAAACACATTTCATGTAATTGTTTAAGAGATTCATTTCAGATGAATTTTTACTTGAAAAAATATTAAATTTATCGAATATCCTAATTTGTTAACATCCCACTCCAATAAAAATCATCTTTTTGTGTTTCTAACATTTTTCTCCAGAGGAAAACTCTGTTTCTGAGTATTTGTTCATTCAAACCAGAAAACTGGATGCTAGAAAAACCCAAACGAACGCCTGAAAGGGCGAGCCAGAGTCTCTCTCACCGCTCCGCTCAGTTTCCTCGTCTGAGCTGGACTCTGGCTCATGGAGGAGGAGGGGAAGGGGGCGGGGTTTGTCTGAGCCAGAAGCCCCGCCCACAAGTCTTTAAAATGACAAAATGCTTTTGATTTTCCCTAGAAACTTCATAATTAAAAGATGACAGAAAGGACTTGAATCAGTCAGGAGGATGACAGAAACACGTTCACATCCTCGGTGTTATGATGTTTCAGGTTTTTTAATGAAAAAACAAAACATGACATTTATTTTAGACACGTTCACTACGCGTACTGTCGGGTTGGAGCGATTTTTCCCTCACGGTAAGTCGGTCCTGATCCAAACCCAACAGCCTGAGAAGCAACTGAGGATTTCATCCATGAAGGAGTTTGGACTAAATCTGTTTTTAGGAACATTTATCTTCAGTAAACAGGATTTCTTTAAATGAATCTGTGGAACAACGTTCAGTCGTTCTTCTCAAAGAATCCAATAAATACAAATAAAAAAGTCTTTTATGAGCCTTCCCGTTCAGAACTAGAACTCTGGTCCAGAGATGGTTCTAGACCAGCTAAACCCAATCATTTCCCATGATGCACCTGAACGATGAATGAAAATCACTGATTTCAATGTTTATTTTCCCCATAAAATAATAGAAACATGAGATCTTTGGTGCCGTTTATTTACTTGTTATCTTTGTTGCTTTGCGACGGCCTCAAACTGTTGCAGTTTTTACCCACAATTCCTCAGCGAGCGTCCATGTTTTCTCACAGACTCCTCCGTCCGTCCAGCCGCTGCTGCTTCAGCCACTTCAGTCCTGCAGCTTCAGCTCCAATAATCTCCTCGTGTTTCAGAAAAATCTGAAGGGCGCCGCGGCGATCCTTCAGGGATCCAGGAGGAAAGTGCCCCCGCTGTGAAGTCTCCGCCCCCTCCCGCCATAAACACACAGAGTTGGCTTTTACTGGGCCTCCTGCTGACTGACTGATTGACTGGCTCTGTATTTATGGATGCCTGCACGCACTCCAGAGCGCGCACTGAATACGAGCCATGACTCTAAACCGTCACGCCGCAGAAGCCATTACAGTGGTAAACGGAAAAACGCCAAACCAGTTTCACTGAAGCCACCTGAAGGTCCGGCAGGACCGCGATGGAGGACCTCCAGGGACCAAACAGAGAAACAATGGAGCTGAACGTCCAGAAGATCCTTTTCTTTCCTCCTCCGAGTCGGAGGACGGAAAGACCAACGAGAAAAATCCCAGAAAACAAAGTCGACGTGTGAGGAACGCTGAGGCGCTCCCTCTGGACCACCTGTGCAGCAGGTGAGCCTCTCCTGCTCTGAAAACACTTCTCTGTTCCCCATCAGAACCGACCCGAGGAGACCAGCTGATGATGAGATTACAGGTGAAGCAGCAGAACCGACGGCGGCGAGCGCCCTAACACAATTACATCTCCACGGCAGGATCTTCAATCCCGTTAATGCAGTTAGCGCCTCGTTATGACTTTATTTAGACCTGCGTTAGCGAATTAAGAGGAGCCCGCAGACGACCCCGTGACCCTAGGAGCAGAACCAGAACCAGAACAAAGACAGGACTCGTGGGTTTGACGGTCGACTAATGTGTGAAAATCAGAATCTTTAATTAGAAGATCAGGACCAACAAAACAGATGAAAACTGAAATGATTTTATCACTGTAAACGAGATCAAACTTTCTCTTAACTTCAGCAGGAATCAAAACACAAACATCTCGTTTGGATCATTTAGCAACAAATCCTGAAGATATGTGTCATCCTCAGAGTTTAGCTGACTGCAGATCCGGTGGATCCATGATCGGAACACGGATTCTCTGCCATGATGGCCGACAGTCACATGACCACACATCAGGACTTCTACAAACGTTCTTTATTTCACTATTTTTTATTCAATTTGCCAACTTTTCTTTGAAAAAATTTAGTTTTTCAGAATTTATTTCAATAACCTGAACTAAAGTCTATTGGATACTTTTACTTTGAAAATATGAACCGTCACCGAAACTTTACTTTGAAGGTCTACTACCTTCTGGTGACAGCAGCACATTTAGTTTAGTTTATTTCTTTACTTAACTATAATCTCTGACGTCTCAAACATCCTGGAATAGATCCTGTCAGAGTAATCGGATACTCGTTACAGCAACAAAACATCATCGATGTGGAGAAAACGCCCCAAAAACAACAAGTTACCCTAAAGCCTGACGAGATATGCCTGCAGAACGCTCACTTCACAGATCCTCTATGGATCAGGATGATCACTTCAATGATCAAATCCAAGAATTACATCCACGGCTTTGATTTTAGGCTATTTTTAAGTGTAGCTAGTTTTTCAGCTTCATGCTAGCTGTTGTGGCTAAACTAGGTTTTTTTTTGTCTAGTTTAGCATTTAGCTAATATTTCAGCTATAAGCTTTGGCTTTTTTATCTAACAATTTCATCTTCCAGCATTCACACAAGCATTAATTATCACAGGTAATGTTATATTTCTAGTTGGTAATTATGTTAAAAGTTACATTTCTAAAGTTTTAATAATGTTATTTTAGAGTGTTCAATAAATGTTTATCCTGTTCGATCTAAGGCGTGTTTTGTATTTCATCCCCCGTGTGATTGAGTTTGACTCTCCTGCTGAAACAGACGGACAAACGTCAAAGAAACGGACGACCGTTTCAGGTGAGGCTTCACCTGACCGCTGTTTCCAGGGCTCACCGTCGTCTGGAGGCGCGGCTGCGTTGGCGCGGCGTCACGTGAGCACAGACCCTGCGTGCTGACAGTCACGGAAGGACGACGCAGAACCCAAACACTCGCATTTGTGCACAAAGGCAGAAGCTGAAGGGAGATGACGCCGCGGCGCTGCGCGGTAAATATAGAAGCGCTCCTCGTTTGTGCAGAGATGCCGCCTGACTCCTAACCCCGCATGGCGCTCTGAGGTCAGAGGCCTGTCACGTTACACTAACCCGCCGTCCCACTGAGCCGCCGCGCTGTCAGCCGCTGAAACTGAACCGAGACGCCCGGAGCTGCTCCCGGAAACGCTCGGATTCAGCTTCAGCGTCTTCAGCGGACTCCGAGATGTGCGATTCTCCAAAGCCGAGCTTTGAGAGTGAAAGAGGTCAGGAGGCCCAAAGACACATCCTGCTGTTCCTGTGGATGTACATTCTGCTGGAGCGGGGCTTTTGGTCGTCATATGATCTTCACATGAAGTTTGCTGTTTGACGGACAAAAGCAGCGATTCACAGACAGCAGGTCACGTAAGGAAACGGGGGTTATATTTACTGGAGACGCATTACAGAGTCGCATTACTGCAGTACCGGGAGCAAATCACAGTTTTCTTCTACAGACGCACAAAAATGTGGAGAAACTATCAACAAAATGTCATCAATGTGGAGAAAACGCCCCAAAAAACAAGAAGTTACCAGATGAGATATCGCTGCAGAACGCTCACTTCAAAGATCAAAGATCCTCTATGGATCAGGATGATCACTTCAGTAACCAAGAATTAAATTCACGGCTTCGTTTTTACGGCGTGAAACCTTCAGGCTTCCGTAAAGAGATCTTCTCATGTTGGAAATCATCCAGAGAAAATGGTTTATTCCGGTGGTTTATTTATTTTTTTGTGATAAGGATGTCGCCATATCAGATGTCAGAGAGCGGTGATTGGTTCAAGTTTGAGTCAGCGTTTCTATGGCAACCACTCTCACCAATCAGGAGAGGGCTAAAAGGAAGACCACACCCCTTCCACGAAAGGAGCTACATCTGTCAAACGTTTTGAAGGATGGAGGTGGGGACCAGCAGGCTCCACCTACTTTAACTGAGGCATCTGATTGGTCACTTGAATAACTTAACGATCAAGAACTTTTTTTTTTATATAAAAATGTTTCAGAACCAGAAGGGATATTCTGACCGACAGGTCTATGGGAATTCACAAGAAGTTCTTGTCTGGAACATCAGGGGGGTGGAGTCACTCGGTCCAGTTCTTAGATACAGTCAATGGAAGCAACACGAATGGAGATCAATGACGAGTCTGGTCATGTGACCCCGTGTGCAAAACATTATGTACGTTCAACAGAGCGCTTTATGCGGACGCCGGGTCACCCAGAACCCGGCTTTGTGCTAATATGGAACTCTTATTGTTAGTAAAGTTTTTACATTAGTTACTTTAGTTGTTTATGTTAGTAAATAGCATAAAAACGTTACTAAAGTGTTTTACGTCATTGACTAGCGTAAAAAAATGTTAGCTACTGACGTTTTTGTACATCAGTAAAAAGGTTAGTTACTAAAGTACTAACATAGTCCAGAACCAGAACCAGAACCAGAACCAGAACCAGAGCGGTTTCCCAGCTTCAGATGAAGTACAAACTGCTCCTAAATGTACAAAGAGCTTCAGTGAGAGGGGGGGGGGGG
>NC_050512.1:32069005-32070330 GCF_002922805.2 Oryzias melastigma
ACCCCCCCCCCCCCTCTCAGGAGGTGTTGTGGAGACCATCAAACAATAGTTCCCACAGACATCGGAGGAAGTTCTTCTTTTGTGTCTCCACCGCAGGAACCGCAGGAACCGCAGGAACCGCAGGAACCGCAGGAACCGCAGGAACCGCAGGAACTGAAAACCAATTTCAGGGCCTTTTTTAGCCGCGGCGAGCAGCTTTCCGGACATTCGCGGCGCAGCTGAACGGTGAAGCACTTCCTGATTCTTTTGGTCTCTACTAAAAACCTTCAAATTAAGGACAAATGTGACTCAAAAACACAAGAAACTAAAGAAAACTGAGACGTATTTCAGTGAAAGACTGTCCGTCTCTCCGACCTCGTGTGTTGAAGTAATTGCTCCCTTTGCAGGAACATCTGCACCCAGCTGTTGGTAAAACCGCCTTTGAACGTCCTCCCGTGTCCGGGGGAGTTTGCTCTTCGCAGAATTGTTTAAACTCAAACCCACTGGAGGATTTCCAGCAGGAGCGAATGGCTAAGGTCACGACCTTCCGGGTTCGGATCGATGTTCTGCTGCAGGGATGGAGAGAGGAAGGTCTCCTCTGGGAGAATCAGAACTCAGAGATCTCCTCCTGCACTCCACTCTGATTCCACTAGGGGGCGTCGCACACCAAAGACTTGGGCTTTAACTCCTCCTCCAATGCAGTTCCAGGAAAGCCAAGTTGGAGAGGGCGTGGCTTATGGACCTGGGTTGATGTTGACGGCAACGCTTTAGTGCAATTAACGTGATTGAAATGGAATCTGAAGCCGAGAAAAACGGCTTTGTGCTAATATGGAAAATTTAAGTTTAGTAACGTTTTTTACATTAGTTACTAAAGTTTTTTATGTTGGCAACAAGCGTAAAAAAGGTTAGTAACTCAAGTTATCAACGTTTTTTACATTACTGACTACAGTAAAAAATGCTAACGTTTTTTATGTTTTTGACTAGCGTAAAAAACTCTGGTTACTAAAGCTTTTTATGTCAGTTATCAGTGCACAAAACTTTAATATCTAATGGTTTTTGCGATAGTGGCCAACGCCAAAACCATTAGTTATTAAAGTTTTTTACGTTTACAGTTGAAATGTTACAGTACATTAAAGCTTAAGCGTCAGCGGCGACGCCTCGGGTGTTAAAGGGTTAAACTACAGAAACTCTTCAACCGTTTATGAAATTATTTTAACGGATTCTGAAATGCAGAAGCAATAATAACATAAAACATTTTATGTAAAACGCTGCATCAAGTGTCCCTCCAAGTATTTTCTACCTTTGTCTGGCATGTTTGCATGTCTGGTACCAGAACTTTGTGCCTT
>NC_050512.1:32070382-32080935 GCF_002922805.2 Oryzias melastigma
CACCTAAAGATTTCCCTCCAGGAGCAACATGCGTGTTCCGATGATTCCTTTCTGCATGCGGACCAGGAGCTGCAGTGGGGGGGTCCGGACACGCAAACACCAACCCCCAGCATGCAACTGTGCAGCTCTGCAGCAGCTCATAAATATTGCTCTTTCTGAAAATCAAAGGTGCAGTGGACTCTCTCGCATGTGCACGTACGTGCGTGGGCGTGGGGGCAGCGAGCAGCTCAAGGCCTGAATATCAACAGTGCAGCCTGCAGCCCCCCCCCCCACATTATTATTACATGCAATGATCACTGATGTCCAGGAATGTTGGACAGTTTGCCCCCCCCCCCCAATCACATCGCTCCGTTTGTCCTTGAACTCTGAGGGAGGGGCGGTCCAAGGAGCCGCTGGGGGGGGGTTAAAAAGCTCACTGCTCCACCTGAGTGACACGTGCGGACATGTTTCCCGCCCTTCTGCTGGACCCACAGCCCCTCACGGCTCTGACCTCGGATCCAAACGGGCCGCTCGGACCGCCGCTCGGACCGCCGCTCGGACCGCCGCTCGGACCGCCGCTCAGGTCCGCCTTTGTTTCTGAAGGAGCCGCCCCCCCCTCAGACAAACTGTTCGGAGCTGCAGGAACGAGATGTTTAAAACTGAACTTTCCCCAATGTCCCTGAACGCAACGTTTACTTCTAAAATAAAGTTGATAAAAACATATTTCAAAACTCTATAGTGCAGGACTATCTAGTACTCTGGATTTTAAAGGTAATTCGGACACGTTTACTACTTTTCTTTAGTTTTTCTGAAAACAGGATCTGATGTTGATAATTTCATGAAGTGAAAATCTAATAAAAACGAACATTTGACGGCGTTTATTTATGACTCACTGTGACAATGTGGATGGTTTATTTAGAAATCACATTTAAACATGCTTATTGCTCGACTGCAATGCATTGTGGTCTTTATTCACTAATCTAGTGAGCATCGATGCACGCTAGTTTTTCGCAAAGACTTCTGGGAAATTTCTAGTGCACTCGGTTCTGGAATTGTTAGATTCAGACAGAACTAGAAAACGGCAAACACCCAATACAGTGAGTAAGGGGGATTCAGACAACCTAAATACTGTAAAAAGCTTTGCATTGTGGGAAAATTTAGGCACAATATAAAACACAACAAAACAAAAAAAATAAAGTTAAAATAAAGTAAAATAATTCAATCCGATGTTTATTTAAAGCAGTAAATAGAATTTGCAGAGAATTCTTGAAATTTTTCTTTTTTGAATAAATTTCAGATTAAAACTCTTTCATAAAATCATCTTAATTGAATCCCGTTTTATTCAACAGACTCTCCTGTTTAGATTAAAACCCGTTGAAACTGTCAGGGGTTTAGCCACACAAATCATCCATAAATAAACTAAAACAAGAGGACTAAATCACGTTTCTCACCGCAATGCTTCTTGGGAGTTGAAGTTCTCATCCAGAACCAGCAGACAACTTCCCATCCATCCAGTTTTAGGGAAACTCGCGGTCAGAAGATCTTCCTGGACTTTAACCTCCAGCCAAGTATAACGCCCCGCCCACCTCCGTAACCCCGCCCACCTCCAGCCTTTCAGTCTGAGATGAAATTTCAAAGGATTTGTTTTTGATGTGGACCCTTCCATGCATTAGCACGGGCCTCCGCCGCGCACAGAGCCTCCATTGTTGTCATCAAAAAGCGCAGATTGGAAGATGGAATCTGAAGTGCACGTGCCGGCCACGCCCATTCGCCACGGGGGAGTGGCTTCCATGGTCAAAATCACTTTAAAAAACAATAAAAGCTTAAATCAGATGACACACTTCAAACCCCAAACGTCTCGAGGACTTTTTCAAAGAACAATCCACTTCAGATTGAAGACAAAAATCTGTTTTAGGATTTGGAGCTCAAACACCGGAAGGACAGGTGTCACCTGAACACGCGCGCGCGGCTGCAGAGGCTGAGCGTGTTCTGGAATATTCTGAACCTCCAGCAGCAACAATAAGAAAATGTGAGCAAAGAAAAGCAGCTGCCCACGCCTCAATTAAGTCTGGGAGAAAAATATCTCGAGCTGCGGCTGCCGCGCGCGCGGAGTCTAGACACGCGCGCGCTGATTCCGAGGGAGGCGTCAGAAAATATAAAGTTAGAGTCTGGAGACGAAAGGAGGGTTTCTGGAGGAGTCTGCAGGAGCAGAGGAGCTCCCCCTCCTCCTAACCGGAGGTGACAGGGGCGCACGCGGAGGCGCAGCACAGCTGGCCCCGACGCACGTGCGCAGGAGCTGCCAGTGCGCACGCGCCGTGTTGGGACAAAGCCAGATGGAGAAGCTCGGGAGCGTTAAGGTGCATCAAATTAAATGTTACTGTCCCGCCGCTCCGCGGAACCAGAAACGAGCCGCTGCGTTGCCAGGTTTGATGCGCCAACGACTCGCATCCCCCGCCGGAGGCGGAAACTCCTGCAGCTCAGTATGGAGCTAAACTGAGGCCAACATTATTTGAAACCCAAATAAAACAATTAGAAATAATACTGATGACAACTTTGCTGTTCTAAAATAAAACAATATTTTCTGCTTCAAATGTTCTGTTTTTTTAGGTTTCAGAATCAAGATTTCTATTTTTTTTTACTTTCAAATATTTTTGTTGTCAAACCTTAAAATTTCAAAATCGAAAAGAAAAAGATTTAAAAGTAAAAAAAAGTTTAAAAACTTAAAAAATGAAACATTTGAAGCTGAAAATAATGAAGTTTATTTTAGAATAGCAAAAAGTTTCAGACATCTTTTTTTGGCCAAACATACATTCTTTTTCAATTTGCTTTATTTAGATTTAAAATAATATTGGCTCCAATTTAGCTCCTCCAGCACCTGTATAGCTCCTGTATGGAGCTAAATTGAGGCAAATATCATTTTAAACCTGAATAAAACTAAAACTAAATTTTGCTATTCCAAAATAGACAATTGTTTTCCGCTTCAAATGTTCTGTTTTTTTCAAATCTTTTCTTTCACTTTCAACTTTTTTTTTTCAAATCTGAAAATTTCAAAACTGAAAAGGAAAAAAAAAGATTTAAAACTGAAAAAAAAGTTTTGTAACTTAAAAAATGGAACACTTGAATCTGACAATAATTAAGTTTATTTTAGAAAACCAAAAAGTTTTGGACATTTTACATTTTTGGGGCCAAACACCAATATTTGTTTAATTTGTTTTATTTTGGTTTCAAACGGTGTTGGCCTCGATTTAGCCCCATTCTCCTGCAGCTTCACGAGGAGCAGCTCTGTCCTCCCGACCGTCCAGTTCCTGATCCCGGCAGAGACAGAGACTGATGCGTGTGAAGGAGCCGCTTTGGTGGTGTTTTTGGGACGGTGTGAAGTTCCTCTCATTCGCAGGCCTCTCTCTAATCACATTAGACTTTGTTCAGTTTGGAGGATAAAGAAGGACTTATGATGGATTCTTCTCACTCGTTAAACTCAAACCTCAACATTTTCACAGAATTAGTCTGGATATTATTATACTGAGGCAAACAGATGGTATCAAAAGGAAAATTTGTTTTACAAAACCGCTTTAAACTACGGCTAAAAGCTCATTTGTGTTCGTCACGGATCCTCACATAGAGACAAATGAATGGATCAGATGCACCTTATTTAAGGAGAAAAACAAAAACATTTTGTGAAAGTTGTGGAGGAGCATGTTCCGCGTGATCCTCACATCGTCCGATTTGTCGCGTTTTACCAAAGAATGGCGCCAAAACAGCCTTTGTGGTTTTTTTGGAGGCTAAATCTTCAAATTCTGGATAAATTCACCCAAAGGGAAACGTTCTCTTCTGACCACAGAAACAAATCCAGTTTGTTTGTCCTCACAGCACATTTAACCGCACAAACAAACCCTTCAGGCAGAGCCGCGATGCTGAACGGAGAGAAAAGTGCCGGGTTCAATTCCCCGCTCAGTTTAATGAGCAGCAAACGGGTCTTCAGACTCACGAGCAGATGTTCTGAGAAACAGCAAAGGAACAGAATCCACCTTCCTCACGGCGTCGTCCACGCCGTCTACGGTCATTTCTGCGTGAAGACGGATGAAACATATTTGTGTTTTCACAGCTTTCATGTCAGAAACCTCCTGAAAGCTTCAGTGCAGCTTCAGCAGTCAGACACGTTTCTGCTTCATGTATGGTTGAGAAATTATTCAACCAAAACAAAAAAAGATTATTAAAGATCAGGGGTGCAGCGATTCACGATCTGATTTGATGGATCCGATTCTCAGACCTAAAGTGGATCAGAACATCTTCATCCAAACTTCCAGCTGTGAGACTGAAGTTTTACAGATTCCTGGTATTTCTTCAAGATAATCATTTAAAAATGTAATCAAACAATCAAAGAAGTAAACCAGAAATCCATTCACAGTTTAGTTCGATGAGTTTCTGTTTTTCCTCATCAGAATAATCATTATCAGGACATTCTAACACACTGTTTGGTCACATGACTTTGATCAATTCAAAGACTGATCAGTTTCTGCTGCATCACATCAGTGATGTGTTAATAACTGTGATGGTTGTTTTTACCTTGGAGTGAAATAAACCGACCATGACTCAATCCAGACGGGATTTTCTAAGATCCATTATCCATTTATCTCATGTTGAAACAGTTTTTAATGGTATAGTTTGATCTGACTGAATTCTGCCTCAGACAGATTGATCTGGTTGGATCGTAGAAACAGAAATGGATTAATCGTTGAACTCCTATGAAATACGGAAAACAAAGAGACAGATCTAAATATCGTGTATAAAAGTCAAAAACGCACCGTCACTCATACGACCACGCATTCTAAGAATCTGATCCCTGACTTGATGACTTGGATTTGTGGAATCGTGTTTCAGGTTCGTTGACTAGTATTTGAGATTTTACAATTCATGTTTGAGATTTGACAACTTGTGTTAAGGATTTGTTGACTCACGTTTGGGTTTTGATAACTCATGTTTAAGATTCAATAACACGTTTGAGGTTTGAGAATTTGTGTTTGAGATTTGACGACTCGCGTTTCCTGTAAAGGTTAAGGTGACATTGGAGTACCTCAGGGCGCTCTGCTTGTACCTTTACTATTCTCTGTGATTTTTTATGACCTACTTTGGTGAAATAACCCAGATGTCATGTAGGCAGACGATGTCAAGTTCTGCCGAACTATCATCACCTGACTCCTAAAATGACCCTAAAGACCTCTGCAGATGGTCCTCAAACTGGCTTTTAATACTCAACCCACAAAAGTGCACAATATTTACAATATTTGCAATATTTACAGTTACTCTCTGAAAGATTCCCATCAGTCAAACAGATCACATCAACTCCTCCTCCTGCAGCGAGTGGACAAAGTACGCGACTTTGGCGTCACCCTCGACACCCGACTAACTTTATCATCTCCTGTCAGCAGCACAAACCGCTCACTTGGTCTTCTCTTCAGGTCATTTCAGACAAGTCTGAAGAGGAAAAATGTGACCCAAAAGCTCTTATAACGCCAACATTTGGCTCGTTTGGGAGTGTGATTAAAATCCCGCCACACCGCCGTTCAATCTCCTGTTTCTTCTGGCAGAAAAAAGGCGTAAGGACAAAACCTCGAAATAAAAACCCAACAAGCGTTCCTCAAACGAGGCAGAAGCCTCGGCCGTCAGCGGGAATGCTGTAGACAAAGAGGCTGTAATGGTCAGCGAGGTGGGAGGGAAGGTGTGGGCGGCTGAAGACGAGCCTCCAGTCTGCTAAGAAAATCTGACTTTTAGGAGAATAATCAGCGAATCGAAGCAGACGGCTGAAAACATCCAAACGGGGATTCAAAAACCTCATCAAAGGTTCAAACATCGTTCGTCTCCAAATGAATCATTTCATTCATCTGAACGTGAATCATCGGGACGGAGAAACCTGCCGGCTCACGGCGAAAGCAGCGTGCACGAGCGTCCCGTGAACACAAACACCTCCTTCAGTTCACAGAGACTTACTGGGGCACCAAATATGCATTAATCCTTTGCTGGAAGTAATCCCCAACAACTGCATTCTGCTCCAGTAATATTTGCTGAAACTGTAGTGGCCAGCTGTTTTAGAGGGATTAGCAAACCTTTAAAAAAATCAAAACCTCCATCCTTGCTCTGTTGGGATTATTAGTTTTCAGGGGTTAAAAGGTCAGAAGGTACCGTCGGAGAACACTCTAGACTTTGGTCATTTATGGCAACTTCCTGCTGGAAAAAAAAGCTTTTTTGTTGAGGTTTATGGAAGCCGTTGTCAGATAAGAGTTCAAACTTTAATAGTTTACAGCTGCTGGAGGATTCTGAGGCTTGCAGCGTCACAGGGTCAAATGTACGAGCGCGGAGATGCAAATGAAACCAAAGCTGGAGATCCGGAGGCTGATCCCATCCTGAGGTCTGATTCCCAAAACTGCTAGGTCCAACTTTAACACGATTTTTTGTTTTTTACAGTACAATCTGTCAAGACCAAACCGTCCAGATGACCGTTTACTGACACCATGCAATAACATTACGAAAAGTTTGTTTTTACGACAAAAGTTTCCAAACTTCTCTGAGAGTGAGGTCCTACAACCCCTCCCAGCAGCACCAGCATCACCATCATCCAGTCAGAGCTCCACAACAGAACAAACAGAAGCTGTGGCTCCCCTCACCCCGAATCCAAAGCCACAATTCCAAGATCCAAGTTTTGGAAGTGTCCCACCAACATACATCGATGCTGACTAGATTGGTAGATATAGGCCACAATGCATTGTGTTTGAATGATTGTTCATTTGAAAAAATGTATGTAGATATATTTATGTAAATCCAGATTATTAATAGTCTTCATAAAATGTTCCTATTTATTAGGGGTTGTTTGGCAAATCTGTGACATCAAATTTGGTGTTTAAAAAAAAAGTGAACATGTGACCAAATTACGTTAAAATCCAGAACCCTGCATTGTCCCGCACTAAACAGTCTTATGGGGGTTATAGAGTGGAGAGGGAATTCAGACACAGATGTGATTTATGTTTCTATTTATGTTCACTAAACCTAAAAAAAACGGTTGTTCTCCAGTTGGAAGAAAAAGAACAAAACAATCTCAGTCCTAGATAAAGGCTGTAGAGCATGAACGGGAATTCCCAGGCGTCCTCTAATAACTCTCACAGTCTCTTCATCAGTCAGGATAGGAATTGAAACCAGTTTGAGGCTGGATTCAGACCAGCTTACGACCAGTTTCAGACCGGCTTGAGACCACACTGAGACTATTTTGAGACTGACCTAAGACAAGTTTCCGACTGGCTTGAGACAACGTTGAGTTGAGACCAGCTTAAAACCAGTTTAAGACCGGCTTGAAACTGTTTGAGACTGGTTTGAGACCACTTTGAGACTGGCTTGAGACCAGTTTCAGACCGGCTTGATACCAATTTGAGACCGGCTTGAAGCTAGCTTGAAAACAGCTTGAGACTAGCTTCAGACCAGTTTGAGACAAATTTGAGACCACTTTAAACTAGCTTGAAACCACTTTGAGACTGGCTTGAGACCACTTTGAGACCAGTTTTAAACAGTTTGAGACCAGCACGAGGCAGCCATAACAGACCTTTCAAAGATTGTCCGTGAAGTTTCTGAAAAAATATTTTGAGTGATTGGTGAGAGGGAACGGATAATCTTTTTTCTCAATGTGCAATCTGTCATTTCACTTCACAACACTGATACTGCAACACTCTTATACTCATACTTTGATACTGTGATACTCTAATATTCCAATAATGCAATACTACAATTCTCTGATTTGCTCCTGTTGCGATACTCAGATACTCCAATGCTGCAGTACTCAGATACTCCAATACTGCAGTACTCAGATACTCCAATACTGTGATACCACTAAGCTGCTGTCTGGTGAGCCACAAAGGGCCCTCAGACTCCTGTGTTGTGACTTTTTTGGCTGTGTTTTCTGTTTCTAAAATGTCCCTAATCGTGAAAGATCCGGCGAATCCGTGCAGATTATTCATGCAGAAGATTTAAAGCTGATTTTAGAACTTGAACAAATCTGATTTTTGGCTCAAATCGTTTCTTTAGCGTGAACTTCAGAAAATTCCTGGTCTGAGTAAACATGTGTGGAGTCAGAAGTCGTGGCATTGTCAAAGGAAACACAATGAGTCCGGCTCTTCTCCTACAAGACAGCACGTCTTTGTCCCAACAGGCGGCGGCTTGTTCTCCAACGTTTAGCTCCGCCCACTCTGTTTCGGAGAATGACAAGGAGGTCAGTCTTCCTCCGGCGGTGAGAGTCAGCCCCCAATGCACCGCGCAGACGCCATCTATGGGGCTGTCGCACAACAACGCCTTTTAGACAACCCTGATAGGGATGGGTGGTGTAAGGAGTCAAAAGCAGGAACTGGTGAGGACGCTGAACCACAGCCACTTATCTGCAGATATTATCAACAGGAAAACTAAAGAGGAACTCTGTGAGGACCGCGGCCAGAAAACGAGGGAGAAGCTGCTGACCAGGAGATGAAAAACTCAGATGGAGCCTCTCATCACAATGTTTGGAAACTTTTGTTGTTTTGAAGCCGCCTGCAGGTGAACCGGCAGGTCAGGTGTTTGACCCCTGCGTTAGCATATGTAGCGCGGCCTTCTCCTTCATGAACGCCGCTCAAATCCCTCTCAGGGGAACGTGTCAGAACTCTCGTTAATAATTCCCCCGTCAGTTTGTTGACCGATTTCCCCGTTGCGCTTCCTCCGGCTGTAAAAGGCAGAGCGGCTGAGGGCAGGGCGCCGCCTCGCCTCGCCGCTGCCTGCGCAGGTTTACGAGGCCTTCCAGCATCACAGCACAAACGCTCACATTTCCTTCCCCCGTTGGCTTGTTGGCAGATTAGTTCTCTAGCTGGTTATGCTGTGGGTCAAAGATTAACAATCTGAATGAAAGCATAAAGCGCTGATTGGATTTTCACCGACACCACGGCTGAACTCATTAGGAGGCCGCGCGTTACGCAGACGCCTCACACAGGTTTCTCTGCAGCACAGAACTTTACCTGCTGCCTTTTCTGGGTTTAAATGCAGCAACTTTTGAGCTTAAATTAAGTTAATTGTTCTCTGGTTTGGTTTTACTGCATGACTAATGCCTTATAAAAGCCAGGAGCTTGGAGGCGAGCGGACACTTCTCCGTCCTTATCTTATCTACGACTACAGAAAACAGCTTTAAACAAACTAAATGTATTAATTTTTAGATCAGATTTCTTCCACCTGAAGAAATATTTCAAAAAAACATTTTCCTTTCCAATGTGTAAATTCTGCTTGTAACTCCTTCAGGTGGAATCATCAGCGGGTTTCAGGTTCTGAGTCAGCAGCAAAGGTTTCAGATCAGCCCCGGACCCAATCCCCATCCGCTCCCTTTCAGCCTTTGAATTGCAAATAATTGCCTTTTGTTTCCACATCATTGGTTGTGCAAACCTCATCCGTCATGTGTCCTCTCAGGGTTTGCCGCACAAAAGCGGCGTACCTTCCCGATGCGGCCCTCCCCCCAGCGCTCGCCGCCTCTCTATTGTTCCGCCTCACTCATCTGGCGTTCCGTTTGGGGACTACATTTCCCAGGATGCATCTGCACTTATCATGACAGTGTTTTTACTGTGGTGTCTGGATGTGCCTGTATCGGCTCGGCAGACAGAATCTGATGCTCTGCTGTGGGTCGTGGGAGTTCCTGCCCACTTGCAGAAGCTCCGCCCCCTCACCTTCTACCTGTTTGTGACATAAAAACAAGGTGATCTGCACCTTTCTCTGCAGCGCCTCATCACTGTTTAACAAATATCAGCTGAAATGTATAATCTGGCGGTTGATGAGAACGGAGAACCTGACCTGCTGGAGCCTCACCTGTCCACCCGCACGCTGTGACTTTCAGGAGTGAAAGTAAAAGGAAACAGATGCTGTCCAAGGTGACGTTATCACAAGGTCACATCTGTAAACTCTGATGTTCATCGCAGCATGACGGAGAGACCTGGAGCAGATCTGGATCCACAAGGAGTATCAAAGTTTGACAGAAAAAGACTTTGAAAACTGTGACGAGGCAGAAGAAGAACGCAACTCTCATCACGAGGAGGTTCTCTCACCAAACCGTCCAAAAGAGTCAACATCTCATCAATAATTACTTCTGTTTTTTCCTGATTATTAACAGGTCGTCACCTCAGCACACCAGCTGATGACTTAAGGTTACCGTGGAAACGCACAGCAACAGAAAAGAGTGACCCGATTCCAGTGAGGCTGAGCAGACGTGGACTGGCACACGCTAACTTCATCAACTTCTGATCTTTGATGTCGGAGTAGAACTGAGGGGGGGCTCTGACAACGTCTTAAGCTCTTATTCTGAAAATCACATTTTCCTTCCCCTAAGATTCGCACCACTTCAACATATTTATGTGTGTGTAACATATATATATATATATATATATAAATATATAAAACATTTATAAGTATAACATGTATATATATATGTGTGTGTGTGTGTGTAACATATAAATATAACATACATATGTAACATTTATAAGTATAACATGTATACATATGTGTGTGTGTGTGTGTGTGTGCAACATATAAAT
>NC_050512.1:32080973-32087996 GCF_002922805.2 Oryzias melastigma
TATATATATATATATATATATATATATATATATATATATATATATATATAATATATCTAAAATATCTATCTACATATATATATATATAGATATTTTGCTGAAACATTAAACCTCATTTCCTCTTTAACAGGCGATGAAACCTCTTTTGATGCCGACTCTCCCGCGGATGCATCCGTCCATCTGACCCCCCAGTAACAGGCAGGCATATTTATGGTCAACACATTACTGTTACTATGACAACAGGCAGCACAAAAGAAGCCAAAACTTTTGACACCGCCCACTTTTGTGAGGACGGAACAATAGCAGCAAAACGCCGCGGATGTTGAGCAGAAAACACAAAAGTCAAGGAAAATATTGTTTTTCAGTTCGGTTCATTATGGGATGGAAGGAAATAACTAAGAAAACAGGCAGATGAAAACTTATAAAACATCAAATAAACTTTTTATTCTTCACATCCAGTGAAAATGAGTCAAATGATTAAAAATGATATTTCTCAGGTGTTGACATTTGGATAATAAATTCTCTTCTGTTGTATTGAAGCGGTGAGCAGACACGTGCGCACGCCTGTCCCTTTAACTCTGAACCGTGACAGCTTACCCACGCTTAACCCCATTATTATCTCATTAGCCGCTTCGTCTTGTTCAGAAAAACTCAGGTGCTACTTAGTATTAATTAAAAGTGAATGACACACTCTTTAATTCCATTAATATCTTATTCTGAGGGAAAAGGGAAGCTGGGAGACGACGCGTCTTCAAATAATACGGCATTCCTGCGGCTTAATCACCACAACTGCAGCGATTAACCAGGTCTTAACCTCCCGCCGCTCCGAGCAGACGAGTCCTCAGAACAAAATGTCCTCGCCTTCCAAAAACGTCCTCAAGTTCAAGGTCTGAGGTTCCTCCTTACCGGGGCAGAAGTGCACACTCGGGCGCCATTCATCAAACGGCGTGAAAAGCAGATTGCTCAAATGTGACCTTGCACACAAAAGCAGCCACCATAGAAGAACAAGAAGGAATTCAGCAAAGGCGGGACTGAGTAAACATTCCTGTAGCTCCAAAGACTCACACCTCAGCCCTCCATGTGTGTGTGTGCAGGGGTGTGTGTGCATGTGTGTACTCTAAACACAAACTCCAAACCATGCATGAGCCCACATGGTATTAAAGCTCGAACAACTGTACCGAGGAGGTCTAGCAGCTCCCAAAACAAAAGTAACTCATGAAAACGCACACACATGCACGCGCACGCACACACACACAATGGAACACTTACATAAATTTTGGGTTGAGTCAGGAACAATATGTACAGAGTTTAAGGCACAGGAGGACTTTGGTCGCGGCTCGGACCAAAAGGAGGAAGAAGGAGCAGCTTCAAAAAAACTTTTCTGGATCAGAAAAAATACATTTGAATAAATAAATAAATTTAAGATTGATAAAATGTGGATTTGCTGGGCGAAGTTGATTTTTTTTTTTTATATCTAGATATATCTTTTCCCATATTGTGCAATAACGATATATATCACAATATAAACCAAATAACTATATTTGTTAAATTTGAACGCCCTGTGGCTTAAAAGAGAAATGCATAATCATCAGCAGGTTGTTAAGATTTAAATATTTATTTCCTATTATACTTTCAACATAACAGATGCACATAATGCAACCCGTTTTTTAAATAACTATATATATATATATATAAAACTATATACATATAGATAGTTCAACTAAGCTGAAAATTAAAGCAACAGCTTTCAAGTTTCAAAAGAAAACATAAATAAAATAGACCACTAAACTGTTCAGTTCCACTTAAATCAAAGCTTTTTCAGGCTTTACAGAACAAACAAAATTATAACAGAATTTTACACAGAAATGCCTTAGATATTTTACTTTTTGAACCTTTTTCTAAATTTACTTCAAGAAAATTAAACTGCATAGAAGAAATTTTTAAATGTATGAACATTTCTCTGTCATCTAACTGTAAACTCAAATTCAAACACACGGAGAAAAAAAGATTTCAGGTTTTGTATAACAGCTCCAGATAAAACACAGTGCATTCAATTCTACTATTATATTAAAAACATTTTATGAGTTTCCTGCAAATTATTTTTGCTGTATTTATCTGCCATGTCTTAAAAGTCCGGTCAGTGAAATATTGACCAACTGTAAACTGGTCCGTGCACACGGAGCAGCTCGTTAGCATTAGCATCATGCTAATGCTACATCGCAGTCACCAAATCAACACTTTTTATTAAAATTTCTGTGGCTGTGTCTCCCAGTTATGACTGGATCACATGAACGTTACAATGTTCCGCGGCTTCATCATCTGAAACTAAACGTTACACGGAGGAGATAAGCGGAAGTGACCGCGGGGGTGGGGTGTTTCGTGAATACGCGCAGCTATAGGAAGTGGAGACGTCCAAAAAACTAACAAAATGAGAGCTAATGAACATAAGTAATTAGATACATTTACTCGTCATGTGGTGACAAACTCTTTAACTTTTATTCGAGAAAGAGGAGAAAATGCTCGCCACTGAGGAGTGTCAATTTTGGACCCTTCAAAATAAAAGTCCATCGCGATATCTATCGTTATGTCGCCCAGCCCAACGTGAATCAAATAAAAGCAGTCTTTAGATGCTGCCTTTATTCTGAAAAGCCGTGGGCTGATTTATTCTGAAGTGTTCAACCCCCCTCCCCCCAGCTTCTTATGGCACAGAGATGTGGAAGATGGTCACACACAATAATTAGCACCTAACTTTATGTTTACAGATTTAAAAAACTCAAGGAGAGAGAGAACAAAGTGCTGCCTTTATCTTTTAGGTAAACAGAAAAACAACCTTTTTTCTTTTTTTTTTCCGTTCGCTCGTCTTTGTCCTTCAAAAGTTGCTTTTTCTCTGCTGCAAAAACAACATGAAAGACGTTTGTCTTTGGAGACGGATTCGTGCGGGGGGATGAAAGGACGGCGGGCGGGGGAATCAGAGGAACGGCGTCCGAGGCCTCCAGGCGCCGCCGATGTAAAACACCTTCTGTCCACGTGCGCTCCGTGCCAGGGAGGGGGGGGCATTTTTCCACAGATTGCATTGACACCCCACCCCCCCAACCTAAAGAGAGCAGCACGTCTCCTGACGGGGGCTCCAGGTTTGGCACCGATTGGGCCCTGAGATGCATGCACTGCCACATGCAACCCCCTCATGCACGCGCATGCGTGTGCATGAGGGGGTTGCATGTGGCAGTGCTGGCATTCGGTCTGGTCAAACGGGTGCCCCCCCTCCCCCCACCCCGTCTCCATTCAAACCAGCCATGTTTTGTTTTCCTTCTCAGAGAAAAGAATTAGCGCGATGAGAAAGTAGCAGGCCGATCTCTGGGGGCGTCCATCTGTCCATTACTGCAGGAAAAGCTGTCTGCTCAGGCGGAGGGGGGGTTGGAGGGATTCTGTGGACTCCATAAGACCAGGATTTGACGCTGAGCTCAGCTGGTAATCGAGGCACAGATAAACGGACACGGATCGCTGACCTCCCGACCCAAACGGGATCATCTGGCTCCCGGCGGTTCCGATCTAATTGCGGCTGCGCAGAATTAGCAAGAAATGTCTTCCAAGCCATTCATTAATCAGTAAACAAGAGGAAATTAACTGGAAACATGCGGCCCACAGGACCGAGACGCTAATTATGTGACAGTAATGAGCACTTACAGGTGGCCTGGACCTGCGACCTGCAACCAGATTAATCAGCTTTGTTCTGATAATGGCTTCATTAGGAAGGAACAAGTCCGAACTTTCCTTTCTGTCATCATCACTCCGTCCTCCTGAACAATTACAGCCGGGAGGGAAGGGGAGTGGAGCGGCGTCCCGGGCTGCTCCGCGGAGGACCGAACTGCTCAGAGACGGAGACGTTCCTTCAGCGGCGGCGTAGGAACGAGCGTTAGCGCGGTCATTTGACCCTGTGTGACCCTGAGACCATCCAGAATCTTTCCTTGTTTACTTATTTGTTTGTTTATTCGGTCAATCTGCAAATAGTGTTGCTACCATTGACTGTATATAGAGAAGGAGTGGAAATAAAAAAGTTACTTCCAGTTCAAACTAATTCAGTCGCCGCTTTCCCGCCATATGCTGTCACTGTGTTGGAACGAGACGTCCTCAATGAGCCGTGATTGGCCCAACTGGGTCTTAGACCCAATCAGAATCCCCTTCATTGAACCCTCCAAATGGAGAGTTATTAAAAGATAGTGTCAGAATTCGGACGTCACTTTTGTTCGATGACGTCACCAATAATCGCGTTAGCGCGGAGATCCCAGCGCTTGAATAAATATTACAGCAGCAGTTTTATAACTTTATAAAGATCACGCTACCATAAAAAGTCATTACTTACATTTAAAAGTAAACTTCTGTGGTTCAGAGTGTACCCACGTGAAGAAAAGCGCTTCTCAGCGCGACGCGGTTTACCCTCACGATGGAGGACTTTATATCCCTCCGCTTGGAGGGTTAAAAAATGTAAAAATACATTTATGGACACGACTTGCACTTAAACTCAAATGGAGGAGAACGGAGAAGAGAGAATTTAGATTTGGCCTTAGTCTACGTTTCCATGGCAACCACTCAGCAATTAGTAATGAGTGGGGGTGAAGGGGGAAAAAATCAATATATATCGCAATATTTCATTTGCCGATACTTGGTATCGATTAAAAATGCTGACACATGATATTTATGATATTTAAGTAATTATTTATGAGTAACGTTCTTCTGGTCAAAAATCTGGTCAATTTTCAAAATATAACCAATTTTTCACAATAAAATACCGCAATTGACAAATGCGATCATATTTTAGTAGCTAAACAGACTATAGAGATGAAAATAAACACAAAAACAAACAGACACACAATCCACAAGAGAGAGGTGGAGAGCAGTTGGCAACGAGTCAAGATGGACGATGTCAACTTGACTGTACAAGCTCTAAATAACCACAGCCGAGCAGAAGAGCCTGTCGACTGAAAAATACGTGTCTGGTGTGAACTGGAGGTGAAGCGGAGACAACGCACACTCCATTCAAAGTGAACCTCTTTGAGCAGCTCTACACCACGACCAAAACAACAACAACATCTCGCAAAAACCAGCTTGTGCTAAATGTTCAGTCGGCTTCACGTATGTGTTTCTCTGAGACTCTGTGCCTCAATGCTGCTAGTATAAGAATTATTGTTCTTAGACTGAGAAATATTTTGTTGTGTAAATCAGACAATGTTGACTATTCCATATAAAAACAAACATTTCTTAATTTACCCAAAGAAAACCACCATAAATTTAAGGGTAAAAGTGACTTGTCTTTGAGATACAGTTGGAGTGCTTAATGTTGTGATCATTAAATAAAATGAATTTTACCATTTAGTTACAATGGAAGACGTATTAATATTTAGTTGGAGTTTTTCTCTAAGTCATACTCTTTAAAAAAGGGAAAATTGTTCTGGTAGACCTGGGATATATCGCGATAAGATATGTATCACAAGACACGTATCGGGATACATATCATGAGACATGTATCGGGACATGTATCGTATCATGAGACATGTATCGGGACATGTATCGTATCATGAGACATGTTTCGGGACATGTATCGTATCATGAGACATGTATCGGGACATGTATCGTATCATGAGACATGTATCGTATCATGAGACATGTATCGGGACATGTATCATATCATGAGACATGTATCGGGACATGTATCGTATCATGAGACATGTTTCGGGACATGTATCGTATCGTGAGACACGTATCAGGTTATGTATCATATCGCTATACTCTTGCCCATATACGCCCCAAGTAGTCAGGATGCAAGGAGGCCACATCCCTTCAACTGAAAGCGGGCTCAGGAGGATCTGTCAATCAAATGTATTGAATGTTTGATGTGACCCTGCCTACTTTTATTGAGGCATCTGATTGGTCAGTTTAAAAAATATCACAAAAAAATAAATGTTTAAAAAAGGTATAATGGTTGTTTATTTCTGTATAAAAGTCTATTGGAGCCAGCAGGTGCTTCCCGTTTGGAACGCCGGGGGGAGGGGTCAGTCAGTCCAGTTCTCATATACAGTCGATGGTTTTGAGCTCCCATAACGGCTACATTTTTCCCCTGTAAGATCAATAAAGTTCGATTTAAAGTTTGGATACAAATGTGACCGAACCGGTCTGAGAGCGTCTAACCACCAACACCTTCCACCAGAAGCACCCCTGCCCCCCCAGCAATCAGCAGTCCTCAGCAGAACGTGCGCCGAAGCAACGAGCAGCCGGCCTGTAATTGCTACCAACTAATAATGTTAACCTTTCTGTGGCATATAGGCCCGACTTTATTAACAGAGCAGCGCGGGGCAGGAAGACGAGGCTCCACGTGTCGACACGCCGCAAAAACGGCGCCTGACCTTCTGCCAGCGCACGCTCCTGATGACAGCTGCTGCCGGGTTCCCTGAAGCCGCCAAAAGAAGCATCACCGCAGAAAAAAAAAAACACCACCTGACGGAGAGCTTCACCTTTTCTGGAGAAGCAACCTTCAGATTCACACTTTGTCCCCCCAGGATCGACTCAGAGGAGGAGGAGGCCTGCAGGAGCTCCTGATCTCTGAGGAGCCTCCAAATCATCCAAGGGGGAGGGGCCAAACGCTGCTCCTGCTCCAACCTGCAGGTGACCCACTAAACCTTAGAGCAGCAACAACGAGGAGGAGGAGGAGTGATGAAGAGGGATGCTGGTCTGTTCAGTGATCATGCAGCTTCAGGCCGGACGACACCTGAAGGTCAGAGATGAGCAGATCCTGGACCGCAGCATCCCTCATCAGGACCTCTCATCCCAACTGGAATCAGATACTGGAGCCCGGGAGAGGGGGAGGGGGGGATTGTTGGGTTAAGAAGGTGACAGGTCAACATCTGGACACCAACATCTAAATATAAACCGCAGAGGAACAACTGCTGCAGCCAGGAAACACGGAGGGGGGCAGGAGATCCCGGCCCAGGTGGGATGATCAGGAAAACCGGATTACAGGAGCTAATGACA
>NC_050512.1:32088447-32100980 GCF_002922805.2 Oryzias melastigma
ACATCCTTTTCACTGACATTTCCCCCAATGCAGCAATGCGCGCTCCCAAAAGCCGATTTCCAGGCCAGCAGCAGAGGAGGGGGGCTTCCAGCGCGGGAGCGCGCATCCGAAACTCAATCCGGGCACGCGCCGGCCTATAGAGCGGCCGCTGATTGGCCGGGGCGCAGCTCCATCTGCACACGTCACGAGCACTGCTTACAATAAATAAACAGCGATGGAAAAATGTCTAAAAAATGACCCCCCAGCCCCGACCCCCCCACAGCCTCGCGGAGCGGCACTTCCGCTCACTGACGCGCGTAAAAACGCACGAGAACGTGAGCCCGAAAACTTGGAGCAGAAATGTTTGGGTCCGGTCCGGAGGGGGGGGAGCTCGGCCAGAACCTGACAGCCGCCCGCTGCCCCCGCCTCAGCCCGGCTCCCCGCTCCGGACACCCCCGGCAGCCGCGCGCGAGCGAGCAGCGGCGCATCCACACGCGCACTCACACTATTCCAAGCGAGCTTACCTACACAGTGAATGAGTTTGTGCCTCCAAGAGTCAAGTTCCTGCCGAAAGCCGCGCCTCTCTACCGTGCATTGCTGCCTTTTGCACAGACTCGCCATTTTCTATCGGCCCCTCCCGTGGGCGCGCACATACTGCTGGGTGCTTCCCTGCGCGCACGTCACCGGTGCTTTTTATTCTAGGGCTGGGTGGAGAGATATGAAGGGGACGGGGCTGCAGCATCCCCCTTTCTATACCGCCGCTCGTCCCACCCACCGAAAGTGCCCCCTCCCCTCACGCTCCGCCAGCATCTCTGCGCTCGCGCGCGCTGCCATTGGTCAGCGGGATGTTTGTCTGTTTTAGGGCTGGATAGAGAGGAGCACATGGCGCCTGCGCTCCGAATTCATCGTGGCTTAATGCTATGTGTGTCAAAGGGCGAGGGAGTGCCTGCCGCGCGGATTGAAGCGCGCGGCGATCGGGCCGGCACGCGCCCGTCTCACCCGCTCCAGGATGCGCGCATTTGGAAAGCTGACATGTCAGGTTCGATCACGGGAAAAGATTCTCATTTCCGGCATCAACTGACCTGCAGAGCGCGAGGCCGCTTCAGGAGGAGCACGTGACCCGCAGATCCAAACTGACCCGAGCAGGAAATGGAGGCTTCCCTAAAATAGTTAGGGAGCAAAAAATAGAAATCCAAACTTTTGCTTCAGTGGCAATTAAACAAATGTACAAAAGAGTTATTTTTTTTTATTTAAAGTTAAATTTTAAAGGATGAAACACACAAAAAACCCACAATGGGTTGTTTTTAACTCCACTTCGAGATTAAAAGGGGAGTAAGTCTTAAATAAAATATTGAAATATAAAAGTCAGGATAAAAATTAGATAAACATTTTGTAGAGTACATTCTCATTTAAATACATAAATTCCAAATTAACTGGAAAAAATGTTAAAGTTTTTTATGATGTGATAAGAACAATTATTTTCTGATGAAAAAATGTTTGGGGGCAAGTTACTAAGAGTCTTTCTCATTGATATTGATATGTAAAACTTTCGTCATTTTCAATTGAATGTATTATTTTATAATTATTTTGACTTTATTGTCTTTTTATCTTGTGTTTTACCCTGTTTTTTGCTTCCTTTTTGAAGTGATATTTAAATAAAGTGATAATAATGACATGTCTGCTGTGTTGTGAGATTTTAACATTTTAATTAAGGCGCTCTTTGCTCTTATTTTCCCACTTTTTGATGTTTTTTTTAACTGAAATAACAGAAATAAAGGATGTTATTCTTTGGGAAAAACACAGACTTTGGTCAAATGTTTCCTTTAATGTTAAAAATCTAAACATGTAAATTATCTTCCCAGAAATGAAACGCATTTAACAGTTTTTTTAATGTGTTTTGGGTCACCTTGATTCTTCTGATTAATTGAACTTTTGGTTAATTATGTAGAGTGTGCGGCCCTGAATTCCAGTCACCTTTGGGATAAAAACCAGGATCCCTGCAGCTGTTTGAGAGCATTAAAAGACGAATAAATCAAGTTGTGTAAAAGTGGCCAAAACGCGGGTCTAATCACCAAATGTAGCCGTGAGATGACAGCGTGTCGTTAACGGGAGTCTCTCCGTTCTTTTATGGGGCAGCAGAGACGCCGCCTCACATTAAATAAAGGGAAGGGAAGGGCAAACGCTTTCACACACAGCCACTTTGGCTAATTAAGTGTTTGGACCCGATGCCCTCGACAAAGATGGCTGCCGCGGCAGGCTGGGCGGCCCACGGGATCAGCCAATGAGAAGCCGGCTTGTATCGAGGTGGCGCGCTGACAGCCAATCAGAAGGCGGCGCCTTGGAAAGCCGCTGAGGCAGCTCCGCCAGGAAACGGCGACGGGAAAAAAGGAGCTAAAAAATCGGTGACAGGGACAGAAACCCCGCACCTGCCGAGGATGTAAAGAAAAGGGCGGGATTTGACTTAAATAAAGCAGGTAAAGGCTTTTGTTTTCCTCCTCGGGGCCCGCTCCGCGCGCCGCTGTGTCCGTGAAGGCGTCACGCCGGCAGGATGAAAGGGATTAGGGCGCCGTTACTGTGGCAACATTCGGTGGAGGGATGCTCACTCCTCCTCCCGTGAAACCTAACAGGAGCAGCAATTATTGAAACAAGAACCGGGCCTCGGTTGGGCTGTTTTTTCATGCCTCGCGCGTTTTCTAAACGTTAGCTTGATGCTCCTGAATGCACCTGAGCTGTTCAAAGACCCACAGAGCAGAAAGCCACGAAACAATCTGTTATCATAAAAAGATGTATGCAGTGTTTCACTGAACTGAACCCAATTATGAATAAAGGTTTTGACCTCAAAACCATCATACTACCACCGCCATGTTTACTGTTGCTCTTCACCTGAACAGCAGTTTTTTTTTTGTTTGTCTTTCTGCAGATTATTTATTTTTATTTTTTTTAAATGATGTTAAATTTCAAACACAGTAAAAATAAATGCAGTTAAAAATATTCTGTGGATGGAAACCTGATGAAGTGGACATTAAGAAGAGCCTATCGTGATGCTAGCAGCAGGTGGAGGGTTAGCATTCCTGCAGCCGCGGGCTCCTCATTCCAGTAAATTCATGTCAGGCTGCAAATTTATTGAGATTTTAACTTTTTCTGTTTTTATTCATTCATCATCATTCAAAAGAAAAAAAAATAGAATAACATTTTCTATTTTTTGGAGAAGGGGTCAACATATCCCGGACGAGCCCCCATGTTACGTCCCCTATGGGAAAACCTGGCTCAGGTCTAGGAGGGAAAATAGAAAAGGGGACAATAACAACAACTGGACATTAATAAGAATAAAAGGAACACAGTTTATGAAATAAAGGGAATTTGTGTCCTAACAGAAAGAACACAATGAAACAATTAGAGCGCTGGTCCAAACAAAAAGACAAACCAAAGGGAATTGGAAGCCAAACATAAAATAAGTCATGGGGACAGCTGACCCAGCAGAGTCAGCAGCTCCTGCTAAGGGCCGCCTAACCAAAACTACCTGAAGAAAACAAATAAATAAAGCCGGCAAACTAAGACTACCAAACCCCAAACTAAAATAACAAAACCCAGCTGTGTAAGACTGCTAAGGAAGAAAAGAACAAAACATACCAGCGCAACTCAAAGAAAAAATACAGGAAATAAACTAATAAATATGTTTTTTTAAATAACGTGGATTTAAATTTTATTGGTAGATCTTTTGGAGGTTTTAAACTTGAATTATTAAATGTCTTCCATCAGATTTTCTTAATGCACCAACTGGAAAAAATTCTTTAAAAAATATTTTTTGAGTTTTTGATCATTAAGTGATAACATTTTCCTCATATTTTAAAAAGAACTTGTCCTGAAAGTGAATTTCCTTTTTTCTTCAGATCTCCAGAGGTTTTTAATGTTCAGATTTTTAGATTTATGGGTTATTCTTCTGCTCCTGGAGGCTCCTGAAGTGGCTTTTGGGCTCCACAGGAAGGGTGGGAGGAGTCCAAATGAGCTTCCTCCTGAATCTCCCTTTTCAAACCTCCACGTGCGCTACAACCGCGCGCTACAACCGCGCGCTACAACCGCGCGCTACAACCGCGCGCTACAACCGCGCGCTACAACCGCGCGCTGCGCCGCCTCTGTGTGATTGATTGATCCCTCCAGGTCTGAAGGGAGTTTCTGTGTCTCCTCAGGACCCATGACCCTGACACGAGGATCCTTCACCTACTCCAGCGGGGAGGAATACCACGGAGAATGGAGAGAAGGCAAGCCCCGCCTCCTCGGTCACGCCCCCATCCATCATTACTGCAGGAGCATCAAAGCGTGTGTGATTAGGAAGAGCATGTCAGAGCGAATAACGTGATGAAATGTGTCTCATTTCTAAGATTCAGTCTTGATGTTGATGTTGTCTTGAAGGAGAAACCTGACCTGAGTCTGTGAGGTCAGAAAGTCCTAAAGTCCTGCAGGAGTTTCTGTCAGAAACTCGGTTTTTCTGGGCTCGGCTGCAGGTCGGCACGTTTCAAACCTGCAGCAAACGTCCAACGTCTCACATGAATATGTCATGAGCGGTCCCGCTCGGAGCCGCCGGCTGCTTCCGAGGTGAGGGATGCAGGGGTGTACTTACTTCTGACTCCATGGGACGCGCCTACTTTTTGACTGGAATGTGGGTCACGGGAGATGAATGCAGGCAGCAGCGGAGGAGCGTTTCCCAACATTTAGGTCATCTGAATAATTAAGATCAGCAGTGATGGGGAGGACTCCGGAGGTGAAACAAAAGCTGCAGAGACGTTTGCAGGTTTCCTCTGATGCAGCGGAGCGGGACTCGAACCTGCGGATCAGTGAGAGGGTAGAGGAGCTCTGACCTCACGGCTCCAATTAAAGAAGGACACGCCCCCTTAAGTCGACCAATGTACAGTTTTTAGGTTAACTTAAAAAATGTATTTAAGCTTCTTTTTTTCTATAGTCAGCATGCTTGGCCCCGCCCCCTTTCACCTTCCTCGCTGTGATTGGTCATCCTGTGACTCATGAGCATGCTGTGGATGTATTTTGCATCAGTCAATAGATGAGTAGGAAAACTATTTACTTATTCAAAGGCCTGAAAGGGAGAAGCGAGTCGATGCAGGAGCGTCACATCCGTGCCGCTGCAGCCGCTGCAGACTCGGGTCGCTGCTGGATCTGCACGCTGCGCCACAGACGTGCAGAAATCCTCACATTTCATTTGGAGTAACATTTGTCAGTAGAAGCAGGAGGCGCTCCACGCTCCGGTGGTTTCTGGCCTCCTGACGGTTCAGAGATGGTTCTGGAGCTGCTGATGACCACATCAGAGGCGTGCTCCTGCAGAGCGGCAGCGTTTGACGAGCCCCGCCTCCTCCCGGCGCAGATGCTGCTGAATATTTTAGGACTGATGGACCGCCTCTGCAGGTGATGGATCTTCAGCGGCGGACGGAAATATGGATCAACAAATAATCATTTCCAGGTGGAGATTATTGATGTCGGCTCATCAGTCACCAGGCGCTGCTGTCCACCATCAAATTAGAATATCTGCCTAAAGGACGAGGGGGGAGGGGTCTCACACGGAGCAGGGAGGGGCCGATAACCAATGTTTTCCCTGCATCTGTGACTGATAGCTGATTTTTGTCGACATTTAAGGTTCCTATTTAAAGTTAAACTTGAAGTCCTCGGAGTGAAATGAGTTCTCCACCTTTGATCCATCCCTGGAGGAGCGGTGAGCTGCAGACACAGCCGCACTCAGGAACATTTGGTGGTTTAACCGCCATAATCCAAACTTCAGACAAATCTGTGCAAAATTCTGTGAAAATAAACATTTCCTTTAGAAAAAGAGGATAGTTCTTTGAAATTAAGTAACAAAAATAACAGAAGATTCAAACTTTGTTAAACTGGTATTTTCTAAATATGCAGTAATAATAAACGTGAATAATCATGTCTGTAAATTTGTTATTGTGATCATATATGAATCATTGGAGTCAGTCGCCGCATATTATGGTGCGTGGAAAAAAACGTCTCCATAAATCCGTATTTGGAGGAAGACTCCTGGTTGTGTCTGTAAACAGAAGATTTATGTTATCGTATCTCTGAAGCTGAAGGTTCTTCTCTGGTTCCTCACTGGGTCTCTTCTCAACGACACCTTCTAAATGGGTCTTTTTGTTTGGCTTTGATTAGCTTTCAGCTTTGGGATAAAAGCTCGGACCGCTAGCGATGTTAAAGCATACATTAGTTAGCTTTGAGCTTTGGGCTGGCTTTGTTTTTAATATAGTTAGTGGTCTGCTAGTTTGTGTTTAGCATAGTGAGCAGTTCGCTAGTTTGTGTTTAGCATAGCGGTCTGCTGGTTTGTTAATCATTTTGATGGAACGTTAGGTCATAGGTTCATTGGTGACTCTAAATTGCCCCTAGGTGTGAATGTGAGAGTGAATGTGTGTGATTGAGGCCCTGCGACAGACTGGCGACCTGTCCAGGGTGTACCCCGCCTTCGCCCTTCAGTAGCCGGGATAGGCTCCGGCACCCCGCGACCCCGAAAGGGAAGAAGCGGTCTGGAAGATGAATGAACGTTAGGTCATGACCACGATGACCGTGAACTGCAGCAAACTTCAGCACGCCAAACGTGTTGTGTCCGTTTAGCCGCCTCCTGGTTACCGCTGATGCAGCGCTGGAACCTCCCAAAGTAAATGCAAACAGCAGTTCATGAACGAGATCAAAGCTGGAGCTCCACGCTCGGCGGAGAAAACTGGATCCAGGAAACTTGTAATATCGAGTAGAAAACATACAATCATCAAACGCTTTACCTCCCATCCGGATTACTGTCTTCAACAACCAGAATACATTTTCCAGATCCATAGAAGAGATTTCCAACAGTTCAAACCCAACAGGTTGTCTAGCTTCCTAGCCCCTCCCCTTGGAGAAGGTTTGATGACATCATATCCTGTCAAGATGGCGACCATTTAGAAGTCTTCAAACAGCCGAGAACAAAGTTTTCCAAACTCTTCCTGCTTTTGTCCAAACTCTGATGAAGCCTCTGCAGGAATAAAACTTTTTCAAATTCTCTTTTCATACTTTGAGAAACTTCAGGAGAAGTTTTCCAAATCAATTCAGATTTTGGTTCATCGACTTCCTGCACAAACACAAACTCTGGCGTTCCCAAATACTCTGAAGAAACCTAAAACGACCCAAAACGGCGGTGAAACGGGAACCTGCTGTTCCAGGACGCTGCGGGACAATAAGAGTCGGATCAGTGACTCCCAGCCAAACCAGTCCGGCTGTTTTCTGCTAATTGTGCGGAGAACAAACTGTTTCCTCCCGCTGTGGGTCCAAACTCTGGATGTCTGATCCCTGCCCAAAAGGTTGCTCCGGTGTTGTCCTCCAGTCAAATACAGGTTCAGGTAGTGCGATCTGCCGCCTCAGCAGCCGCGCCGGCACCAGATGGTGTCCGCGTGCACGTGAGCGTGTGGAGTAATTACTGACTTCACTCCGTCACCTTTTTCTGTCCTTTTTTGTTGTTGTTTTTGCTGCTGCAGACAGCCTGTTTGTGTGCAGGTTCATTTAGCTGATGTGACTCACCGTCACTACACCCACTTGTCTCCTGGCGCTCCAGTCTAGCATGAAATCCTGCTTTAATTAAAAGCTGCCTGGGCTAACTGTGTTTTAGCATACTCGTCATCCCGGTAACACAAAGCCTCAGATTGACAGCCGTCCTGGAACCACACCAGAGGCTTCGCCGCTTCGGTTTGTTTCTGCGCCAGCTGGCGCTCATCTCCCCCAAAAGCATCGGGGACCCGGTCCTCTGGGGTCTGGAGCGCCCAGCACCTCACGGGTTTGGAGCCACAAAATAAACTCCGTGGAAAACTACAACTCCCACAATATGAGGAGACACCTCCGACCACACGGGTCCAAACCCGGACGGTTCTGGTGTGTCCAGCCCTCCATGAAACCTGCGGCGATTATACGACACAAGGAGAACTCCCGACGATCGGGATCAGATCTGGATTGGGTCATTTCCATCTGGCGTTCACACCAGACACAATTCGTGGGTCAGAGTCGCCGCTCATCCAATGACACTCCCGACACGTGTGGGGGAGATCAGATTGATTTATTTTAAAGCGTCAGTAATCCCGTCTCCACGTTCATGAGATCATTCAGAGACTCCGTCATCTGCAGGATCTGAATGACGGCGCTTTCAGCGGTACTTCTGTCTCTCTGCCACCCAGGCTGATGACTTCCTGACTCACATTAGTCCGAGAAATAAAAATAAAAAGTTCAGGACCAAAAGAATCAGCTTCTCCTCCATGATGGTTTTGACTCCACCCACTGATTACATCATCAGCACGTCACAGGCCCAAATTCCTAATTTGTTGATGTGACACAGATTCTTCACCAAAGTTCAAATATTTCAGTTTGTTTTGAACCTTATTTAGAACATTAGAAACAGTCCTAACAGACAACAAACGAACAACCAAAAACAATAAACAGAATAAAGTGTTTAAAAAAGGAAGAAAATAAAATAAAACTAATTTAGCTCCACCCTCTTTACTAACTTATATTGGTCATAAGGCACAATGAAGGCAAAAAAGAAAACAACAGCATATAAACAAGTGTACGTACCCATACGTACTATATGCACATGTATACGCGATAATACATACCACAAATATCTGTACATACACAATTAACAATCATTTATTTATGCCTATATAGTCATTAAAGTTTAAATTGTCTGATTGTTGGACTATTTTGGATTTGGTCAGTTATACTATTCCACAGTCTTGCACCACAAAATGAAATACAGAATTGTTTTTTTCATGTATGAGTTTTATGTATTCTAACTCTGTATATTTGAACCCTGAAAACAATGTAACGCCTGAAACGCTCGGGCGCCATAAACCGCCGCAGGACCTTTGAGCATTGACCCAACAGAAGCTGGACGCCTTTGATGCACGAATGTGGACGCAGCTTTAGAAAATAATCGGTTTCCGGCGCTTTTCTCCTTCACCATCTACTGGAACGATGGTGTTAACGGTTGAAAAGTTATGTTAAAGATTTTCTGGTGCTAAAGAGTTAAAAAAGGGAAAAAAGAGCCAATTTTAAAGGTGTGTTTTCCCATCTCAGAACTCTGCAACATTCATGAGATTACTTCAAACTGTAAAAACCCCAAACAGTTTTTTGTGTCTTAAATGAGACACCAGAGCATTTTAGGGGGTAATTGTGAAGCATGTGCTGCTCAGAGGAACATTCAAAATGTTCCCACCCTGAACACCTCCGCCGCTCTGCTGGGACTCGCACTTCGTCTACCTTTTCCTAAAACACTTCCCTGTGATTTTGCACTTCCAAAAAGAGCGCGATTCCTCTCCCCGCTCCGTCTGGCGGCGCCGGCGTGAGAGTTTGGAGTGTGCGCTTCAGTCGTGTTGTCATGAACACAGACTGTGTCTATGCATGCAAAGTCATTGTTTGCACACAAACACGGAGGTGTGTGTCAGGCGGAGGTCTTCCGTGTCGCATGAATAATTCAGTCGGGCTCGGGCTGAGAAGACAAGCCCAGAGGCGATCGGGTTACAGGAAGTAGTTCTGGTGCGTCCACGACAGCCGAGCCAGAAAGCGGCCGCCGTCCGTCGCTGCCCGTGCGGTCATTTAACATCGACGCATTACCGCTATTGATTGACATAAAAGCCGGACAAATGCAGCTAAACAGTAATTAGCAGGAGGAGCTGGAGGGAGGCGTTACGGAGACGCTGGAGGACAGATTAGAGCCGGTCCGGAGGGACCGCATCCAGGAAACGGGGAGGAAATGACCGTCCCACGGCCGCAGCAGATAATCTGCACTTTTAGCAGGAATAAATTCTTCTCTGTGCTCACGCCGCCGCTAGATCTCATTCATACTCTGCTGCTGGCGCTTCTTTCCATACGTCTGTGGCCTCTTTGACTCCTACGTTTCTCTGGCCGATCCTTCCAGTTTCCGCCGCGGGCGGCAGCTCCAAACCCGCTCTTTCTGCAGTAATGTATGGATGCGGTCAGTTCCAGGAAGGGAAGTTCTCTGAAAATGGAACGCAGATCCTCAGATTTAGTTTCCACCAAATCTCTCTTCCAAATCTCCCGTGAAAACCCAGCCGAGATTAGGCAGAGAGCGGCCCTCTAAGCAGCCTGACAGATGGACTGCCTAATTTACTTTGCCATTAGCTGGGAGCAAGCGACAACACGAGCCTCACCCCTGCCTCACCCCCTGCCAAGCGCCCTCCTCCAGCAAATCCCCGTCCACGCCGAGGCCGCCCCCCACCGCCTCTTCAGATCTTTTACTCGTCTTTATGATCCAGCAGTTTCACTGCTCTCCTGAAATCTCATTCCTCTGCAGGGGGAGGCTCCTCATTCAGAATCCCTCCAGAGAGAGAAGCAGAACCTTTCCTCCCTTTCCTCAAACATGTGGGAAGATGAGACCTGCTGGCGTTCTCCTGCAGGAGCCAAAACCTTCAAACTAATCTGAGAATCCAGAAGAGCGTCTGTCGTTCTGGTCTTCTTCACCATGAACCAAACCATCATCAGAGCTTTAGTCACAGATGTCCTGGTCAAACCTGCACACAAATGACCTCAGGAAACATGAAGATCGTAGAGCGCTCAGAGAACCGTGGAGAGAAAATGTTCATGATTATCTACGGGCGTGCTGCGGGCGACAGATCTATGTGAAGGAGGAAGTAGGTGAGGTGTCATAAGGATTTTCCTTTTATGAACCCCCCATTTCCTGCAGACTGAAGGATCCTGTAGTGCTGTTCCACACAGTTTCATTCCCAACTCGTCACATGTTTCGTTTGGTTGAGGAACCTCCACCTCACTTTTGATGTTTTGGCTGTTCCCATTAAATCAGGGGCCCCTAACCTCTGGGCCACGAACCGGAACCGGTCCAGTATCAGGCACCCTAACCCGATAACGGTTTAAAAGTTAAAGTTAAAGTCCCATTACGAGGTCTGTCAAATTGTTTTTGACCCCTCCCCTGGGGGAGCGGTGAGCTGCAGACGCAGCCGCGCTCAGAACCATTAGCTGGTTTAACCCCCGATCCAACCCCTTAGTGCTGAGTGTCAAGCAGGGAGGAACTGGGTCCCATTTTGGAGTCTTTGGTATGACTGGGGTACCAGCCCTGGATGGGTCACGAGGACCACCCCGTGGTACCCCATCCAGTACCGCGTCTCCAGGGTTGCAGACCCTTGATTTTACAAACATTGATCACCATTTATGTTAACGTTTGCTAATGTTAGCTACGGAGTCGTCAGGTACTGTAAGCTAGGACAGTGTAAACAAAGGGATGATGGGGTATCAGTGAAAGCTTACTTCCAGGCCAACGGTCTCCGCCAAAACTCAGAGGTGAATTTCTGATGAACTTCGGCTACATTGCAGAAAAATGTTTTAAAAGAGCGACACCGTTTTTTTTAAAGATTTTTAAGTCCTAATGAAGAGAACGACTTTACCGTAGAAAATACAAATAGTTGGAGTTCTAAGGAGGACTCTGTCAAATTCTTCTGGCTTTAGGGAGGAATGAAGCTTTAAAGACCTGCAGTAAACATTCCTTAAGCTTTTCCAGGACGAGGTGAGGAAAATCCTCATGGAGGTTTTAGAAATGCCGTTCATAGTTTGATCCCCTCGGCCGCCGCCCCCGTGGGATCCAGTCCAATCACGCGCCGGCTGAGGCTTGTAGAGTCTCAGATGTCGCATTTTGTGTTTTCTAAATTTCTCCCGACACTTCCCGCTTTGACCTTGGCTGAAACACAAGGGGAAGCTCGTAAACGGCCACGAATGAGCTGATAAGACTCCGGCTGCCGAACTATCAGCTTGTCTTTTGGACCCTGTTCCAACAGGACTGTTGGAGTCTTATCAGCTCCCCTGTTCCCAATTAGTTTATCAGCAATAAATGATTACGCTGCGGAGGCCTTCCAGAGACCGAAATCCCCCTCCTGACCTGAAAAACACTTCATCTTTCCTTAAAGCTGTAAAAAAGCTGCTCTCAAACCATTTTTTGTCTCAAGGTTCACATTGATGGAAGCCTCACTCAATAGTTAGTTCTGGTGTTCTGCAGGGCTCCATCTTTGGTACCCTTGTGAGGTTCTGCTGTTGATAGACGTTCCTCAGCTCTGGATCCTCCAGAACATGTGTCAAAGTCAAGGCCCGGGGGCCGGATCCGGCCCTCCAGTAATTCTATCCGGCCCTCTAGATCTTTTTATTTTATTGTTATAAATGACTCGATGTTATCTTGAGCTCATTTCTAACTTGTATAATTTTGACAAAATATATTTTTAAGGAGAGTAAAATATTGAAAGTTATTTAAGGTTTAAGTTGATTTATTCTGGAATAATATTCCTGCTTTTTTATTATTCAGAATTATGTTAAAAAGTTACAGTTTTATCACTGCCCGGCCACTGAAGGCCACATGATATGGTCCTGCCCTAACCTTGGCAAATACTGGGGGAGTATTTTTCAGGTTCTGTCCCACATTGTTGGAAAAAACCTTACACCTGATTTCCATATTGGTATTTTTGGAACAATGACACCCCAACATAAAATGAACAAATTTC
>NC_050512.1:32101485-32111517 GCF_002922805.2 Oryzias melastigma
TTTTAAAATTGTCATTCTGCAGCTTTTTGGACTAATTTTGGCATTTACTAAGATTTTTTCGGCTATTTTGGAGTTTAGCTAATATTTCAGCTACATGTTAGCTGTTTTGGCTAACCTAAGTTTTTTGTTGTTGTTTTTTGGGCTAATTTGGCATTTAGCTAATATTTTAACTATCTATCAACTTCAGCATCTTCAGCGGCCAAATTCAGCTTCCAGCATTCACACTAGCATTATCACAGGTAATGCTATATATCTAGTTCATAATTGTGTTAAAAAGTTACAGTTCTAAAGTTTTAAAAACGTAGTTTTAGAGTGTTTAATAAATCTTTATCCTGTTCGACCTCAGGTTGTTCTGGATTTTAGCCCCTGATCGAGTTTGACCCTCTTCTGCATCAGGATCTCTCACTCATCAGCGGTTGTACTCTGGTGTTGAAAGTTTTGGAAAATCCATTTTTCTTCATCTACTCAGACAAATCCTCTAGTTCATTTATTCTGACAGATTATTCCAGGTCTAAAGTAAAAGGTTTAAGTTTCCAACTGAACGAGAATCGTCTGCTTGGTTTTCAGGATTAATAATCAAACATGCTGTGAAGCTTCTTAGTACACGCTTTTGTTTTCAGGTAAATTCCATTAGTTTTACCTGTTGCTGCCAAAACTTTAATATTATTTCAAGTATTTCTCTTTTCATGTTTTCATGCATTTGCTTGGCACAAAACCATTGATTTCAATGAAATGTATTTACAGAAACAGAAGCTGAATGTTTCATGTTGTCATAGTTTGAGTTTGTCTTGAATGGTAGTTAAATTCATTAAATCATTCATCTTCTTGTCCGCTTTATCCCTTTCAGAGTCGCAGGGTGTAGCTAAATTTAACCCTTAAAAAGATCCAAATCAACAAAGATGTTTTTGTTTTTAGGAATCTGATCTGAAAATGAGCTCCGGCAGCTAAAGGGTTAACGAGCCCCTAAAAAGACACTGACTCCTTCCATCACCACAACTGTTGGGTATTTTTAGTTTGGCAGAGTTAATGTGACCACAGGGACTAATTACAACAGGAAGCGTCTTCGTCTGCAGAATCTTTACCTTTCTCTGAGACGAGCAGAGATCACCGTCTCACCATATGGAGTTAAAAAAAGAGCAAAAATGAATCAACACTAATCGTGTGCTTCCTGAGATTTGGTGCTGCTTTTAAAAATTAAGCGTGAAAGTAAAAAAAAAATGATATCCTCATTAAACAGTGTGATTACAAGAACATCTGTGGAGAGGAGCAATAACATCCTGATGGCGGCGAGATACAGACGGTAAGTTCAGAGTGAGCAGAGGAAGGATCCAGATACAGAATCAGGAACAAAAAGTTTGGAAGATTTGAAGGAAAAAGAGATGAAATCAGAAGGAAATAGAGACGAGGCCTCACAGGTTCACAGACATGGAAGAATCTGGACTAAACTAAAGTTGGTCTGAAACCAACCAGGAGGGAAAACCAAATCAAGACTACCGAGGTCCCAAACTAAAACTAGAAACTTCACATTACCTGTTAGTGTGAATGCTGTAAGCTGAACGTGGACGCTGAAGATGCTGATGTTGACAGCTGAAAATGCTAAAGCAGATAGCTGAAATCGCTAAGGCAAATAGTTTAAAAAGCTGAAGCTGATTGCTGAAATCACTGAAGCTAATAGTTGAAAAGTCTGAAGCTAAGACAGCTGGTTCCACCTGCAGCAGGTCTAGTCGTTCAGACAAACTAAACACAGCTAAAAGTTTGTAAAGCTAAATCAGGGTCAGACGGGTCAGAATCGTGAGCATGGGGTCATCCAAGAAGAGCCTAGAGAGGTCAGAGTCCAGGCGAGGGTCGGGGCAGGCAGCAGGTAATCAGAGATAGAACAGGATCAGAACCAGAAGATCAGGTCCAGATGGAAACGCTCAGTAATGCAGACAGGGTGGTACAAACAATACTTCACACTGAGTCAGGCTCTGTGTGCTGTGGGTCATTGTAAATGAGAGACAGCTGAACTGCAGGAACTGTGCACCGGGGCTGCTGGGAGATGTAGTTTATTCAGGACTCTGCTGATGACCAGAGGGAGCTCTGACAACAATCTTGAGTGGAGTTCGGATTATCAGAGTCATCCAGTTTCACCTCTGGATTTGAGGATTGTCTGCTCTGTCTTGTGGGTCGATGCTGCAGGTCTGCGTCACGGCCTGGGTCAGCTGACCTTCAGCGACGGGACGTGCTACACGGGACAGTTCGAGAACGGCCTCTTCAACGGCTGCGGCGTGCTGGTCTTTCCCGACGGATCCAGGTTCGTCTCTCCTTTTCAAATCCATTTTCACGTTCTTCATCAGAGGGCTGTCCAAACACAGCGCCCCCTGCAGGCCATCTGTGTGTTCACATCTTCACCTTAGAGCTGGAGCCTTCACTCAGGCTGTGGTGGTCAGGACATTTCCTTCAGATGTGTCTGTGATGGAAAACTCTTAATTAACAATAAAGCCGTGGTCTCCAACCTTTTAGAACGGTTTACTGTCAGATAATATCTCCACAGGCTGGCCTGCACGAGCCTGAATGTTGGATGCTTTTTTTTTCTTAGCAACTGGTTTCCCTTAACTTTTGAGGGGAAAGTGAATCCCATCCTCTGTAAAATATCTGCAGCCGGTAAACTTACTTTAGACACTATGTAGGACTCATTCAAATAAAAAAGGAGGGCTGGCCGTAAATTAACAGAAGTTCTCCAATTAAGTATTAAATGATAAAAAAGTTAATGAGATATAAAGAGGGAACAACCTGAATCTGTTAACTAAATGTCTTCATTTTTAACATTTAAAATCAAATTCCTCTGTGTCAGTTTGGGCCCAAAAAAACCCGACCGGGACACCCCAACATGACCCGCTCAAGAGTGAGTCAAAGATGGATGTGGAGGAATAAACATTCTCTCAGAATCCCAAAATAAAAGGGAAATAATATGTTTTTTCTTCTGTGACCTGGTCCCAAGTGGGCCGCAGACTGGTATCGGTACCAGTCTTTGGGTCAAGGGTTGGGGACCACTGCCTTATAGGGCTTTTGTATATGAGTGTAAAGGTTTAGACGGTGATGAAGACCAAAAACTACAATTCCCAGAGCTCCGCCCCTTCACGTTTGGCATCATTGAAAAGCCCCAAAGGTCCTCTGAAGGCACCAGTGGAGTTCATTCAGTCATCTGTAGCGGTCGGGAGACATTTGGGTTTAGAAATGTCCTCTGCAGAGAACACATTCACGCCGCGGTCGTCAGGAGGAAACTGCCTGTCCAAAAGAACGGAGCTCTAGTGAGGTTGATCAAAACGTTCCTACAGTCCAACAGTTTCTCATGGGAAGCTCCAGCAGTCTGTTAAGAACAAACGTATGTCAGCACGCTAAGCTCACAAAGTGTTTCCGTTCAGGTTTATTTCTGCTGCTATGAAGCAGAATGTCGTGGAATGGGAGCAGAAAACCGAGGAGGCACAGCAGCACAGAAAGGAGCCAAATGAATGCAGAACTTCATGAAACTGTCATAGGTACATAAATAGAAAAGGAAAATATGAACAGCACAAAGGCAGACCTCGAGGTCAGCTCAGGTAAAAAAAAAAAATCTGCTGCGACCCTCAGCCGAGGCTTTTATTGCAGGAACATGCTGATTATTTTTGAAGTAGTCCTTTTTTGTGGGTTGACCATTGTGATGCAGACGGAGCCGCGCGCTGCTTTTTCGTAATCCACTTCTCAGACAACCGTTTGATTGAATAAGCCAACTTTGTTACATAAAGACGTCTAACAAAAAGTCTTCCCCATTCAGACTTCATCACTTCAGAGTTTTCATCTGCTCCCTTTGTTTGGTGAAGGTGAACCCTCCAGCGTGGAAAATAAAGAACCAGTGTACACCTTGTTCAATGTCACCTTTTTGTTGAACCAAACATTTAATTTATGCCACAAGGACTTTAGAAAACTCTAAAACATGTTGTTAATACTAAACCACGGCAGCAGGAGAGGCGCAGCAGGTGTTCGGCAGGTCTTAGAAGCTTCTTCGGCAGGACTTTGGCTCTTCTTTGGGAGGTCTTCGGCTCTTTTTCTGGAGCTCTTCGTCTCTTCTTCTGGAGGTCTTCATCTCTTCTTCTGGAGGTCTTCTACTCTTCTTTGGGAGGTCTTCATCTCTTCTTTGGGAGGTCTTCATCTCTTCTTTGGGAGGTCTTCATCTCTTCTTTGGGAGGTCTTCATCTCTTCTTTGGGAGGTCTTCGGCTCTTTTTCTGGAGCTCTTCGTCTCTTCTTCTGGAGGTCTTCGACTCTTCTTCAGGAGGTCTTCGACTCTTCTTCAGCTTTTCTTCGGCAGGTCTTTGGCTCTTCTTTGGCAGGTCTTCTTCTCTTCTTCTGCTATTGTCTGGCAGGTTTTTGGCTCTTTTTGGCATGTCTTTGTTGTGTTTGTGGGACAAATGTATTCAGTAAAGACACAACGCTGGCTCCTGCGGTAGGCGTCATTAGTTTTGTTTTGACGATGATGTGTTGAAGATGTTTTTTGCTGTCTGACTCTGAAGGAATCATTAGTTTCAGTTAAAAGCCTCACGTCATTCTTCATCATGAAACAGAAGCTCCCTCCTCTTCCTCCCTCTCACCTGTCATTTGCTTAAGTCTGCAGGTTTTGGTTGGAGACTCACCTTTCTCCCGTTAACGGCTGTTTGCTCCAGGTACGAAGGCGACTTTGCGCAGGGGAAGTTCCAGGGCGTCGGCGTCTTCACTCGCTTCGATGGGATGAAGTTTGAAGGCGAGTTTAAGCGCGGCTGTGTGGACGGATTCGGTGAGGCTTCACACAACATCAACCGTCTATTTTCTTCAAAGAAAATTCATGAAATGTTTGTAACTTTAACCTGTTGTTGCTCCTTAAGATGTAAAAAACCTTCTGATCTATGGCCCTAGCTACATCCGCTACCGGTACCAATCCGCATCCGCTACTGGTATCGATCCACCTATGGTACCATTTTGTGTCTGTTACCAATCGGCTACCAATCCACGTACGTTACCAATCTGCATCTCCTACCAGTACCAATCAACTACCTGTACCAATCCAGTACCGATCTGCAACCGGGAACAATCCATGTCCGGTACCAATCTGTGTCTGGTACCAATCTGCATTCGGTACCGGGTTAAGGTTATTTTTAGGGTACCGGAGTGGTCCCAGTTTGCTGCTTGAAGGTTGGAACAACCAGCCTGTCGAATAATGACGAGTTGGGGACACCCAAAACATTCTGACGCGGAGAATCTTTAACCACGCGTCAAAACGTGGCGAGTTTGGAATGAGAACATGCTGACCTGAACAGGTTTGACCACTTCTCACCTGCAGACGCCGTATCCACCTGAGGTATCACGGGCTCTGAGGCTCTGAGACGGACGTGTTCTGTCCTCCACCTCACAGTCTCGTGGTAGTACCAGCCGGACCGGAACAGCTTCCTGCGTTCATTAATGGCTCCTAACAAAAAGATCAATTTGTCCGCCTCGTCTGACTCAATGAGCTTTAATAGATTTTCACCTTCAGGTGTGATTTTTAATCCTAATTTCATACACACACGGGGAGGAACTCGGCGTGTCGCCGCCTCATCTTCCTGCGTTCTTTGTTCTGGTTCCATACAGGTATTGTTTAAACTATATTGAACAGTGAAATGTGCTAATTGGCCTGAAGCTCCTGCGCGTCTGGGCTCCGAGTCTCTGGAGGTAATCAACACATTTTTATTTGAGGCTGCCGGGTGGTGAGGGCGGATCAACGTGTCACTGTGACAACTGGCTGATATTTGTGCCTTTAAAAATAGAGACGGAACGTACAGATTCTCTGACATGGAGGAAGCAGCCTGATGAAAATGAAGGCCTTCATTCAAACAGGAGCGCCGTGATGGGAGGCGGCTCAGAGACGAGATCGCACAGACCCGCCGGAGAAACGCAAAGTTTCACTAATGTTTTCTCATCACTTCCTGTCTGCAGATTCAGGTTCTAAAATAATCGGAATCAAAGATATTCAGAATTTTTTAACTATTTAAAAGTCCTTTGCAAACATGAATCTGTAAAAAAGAAATGTTTTGTTAAGAGTTTAAAACATTTCTCTGGAATTTCTTAATTTCTATTGATTCATAAATATGTTATTTTATTTTTAATATCTTCCTGTACAGACAAAATTCTAAATATTTATAGGTTTCTATTAGGGATGCAACCATGCAGTTTTCTCACGGTTCGAAACGTTCCTCGATGTGAGCCTCAAGGTACGCCACAGCGGAGCTCGCCAGCTCGCCACAGCGGAGCTCGCCAGCTCGCCACAGCGGAGCTCGCTACAGCGGAGCTCGCCAGCTCGCCACAGCGGAGCTCGCCAGCTCGCCACAGCGGAGCTCGCCAGCTCGCCACAGCGGAGCTCGCCAGCTCGCCACAGCGGAGCTCGCCACAGCGGAGCTCGCTACAGCGGAGCTCGCCAGCTCGCCACAGTGGAGCCTGCTAGCATGCCAGAGTGCCAGAGTGGTACTGAATTAACAAAATGTGGTAGTGAACGGCTCGTTTTTCTATGGAATATGGTCGCATCCCTCGTATCTATTATCTGCTCATCATTTACTCTCCAGAGTCTTCAAAAAGCTGAAACTGTTTATTTTTATTCTCTGAGTCCAAACTTTGCTGGAGTTCCTGTTAAAGTTCTGATGTTTCTCCATCTGTGGGTCTGGACTCAGCGTGGCGAGCAGAATAATTCTGATTCCTTCTGCCGCATTGATGTTCATCTGCTCTGAGCTGCTGGATGTGATGAAGGGGGTTCTGGTTCTGGTTCTGGAAACCCAGAAAACCTGCAGCGGTCTGCTTTCCTGCAGCAAACGTTTCTTTCACCACAAACACCTCCCACCGGAGGGAAAGTGTCTCCTCTGAGCGAGACGGGTCTCCAGGCGGTAGGAAAGGGGGCGGAGCCATCCTTAAGCCGCGCTCAGACGGCGAGCTGAATCTCAGAGGAAGCTGCTGGGCGAGAATGTCATTTTAGGAGCTTTATGTGGCCGTCTACTTAGAAGCTGCTGGAGTCCCGGTGGTTGCCAGGCAACTTTCCCTAAAGATATATATGTGTTCAGCCCTCAGCCCCCCCCCCGGCAAAGCCTCGCACAGAAGCCAGGCAGCAAATCTGTTTCCCCAAAAGCCCGCCGTTCTGATGGGAGCGCCCCCTGTGTCTGTGCAGGTCTGCTGACGTTCGCCCACGCCCGAGGGGGGGGCAGCCACGAAGGCCTGTTTGAGAGCAGCCAGCTGGCGAGGAGGGGGAGCAGCCATGGCGCCGTCCAGAGGGCGCAGGCGGCCGCCGCCAAGGCCCGAGCCCTGGCCATGTGACCCCGCGCCGCCCGTTCACCCGGACCGACGGGTTCCCTCCCCAGGACAGAAACCGAACAGAGCCACCGCCTCGGGGTCAGCCGAGGAGCCGCCGGTGCTAAATCTGGTTCTGGAGAACCCGACCGAACCCTGGAGCTGAAGGGGATCCTGAGAGGACTGATCCGGTGATGTCATCAGAACGTGAGGGTCCACACTGAGCGCCACGAGTACGCGGTCCAATCAGGATAAAGAACGAAAGAACAGATGGAAAATATGAAAAACAGACGTAACTGAAAACATATATGAAATGTTGAAGAGAAAAAATGAAAATTCAAAATTAAAAAACTTTTTTTAAAAAAGAAAATATGAGAAAAAAATGTAAAATTTGAAAAAAATGGAAAAAATAGAAATTTGAAAAACAGACACTGTAACTGATTTTTTAAGAAAAAAAAGAAAAATTGGAAAAAAACATTGAAAATTTTAAAAACCGACATAAAAAAGACATAACTAAAAAAAATTAAAATTTGAAAACAAGACATTTAAAAACAAAATAAAAAAAATAGAAATTGTTCATTAAAAATGGAAATTTGAACATAAGACACTTTTAAAAAAATAAAATGAAAAAAGAATTTTTGAAAAAAAAATTGAAAAACAGACACACTGATTTTTTTAAATTCAAAATTTGGAAAACAAAAATTTAAAATCGGACATAAATAAAACAATGAAAATTTGAAAACAGAAATTGTTCATTAAAAAATAAAAAATTGAAAACAAGACATTGTTAATTAAAAAAATGAAAATTGAAAAAAAAATCAAATACATTTTTTGAAAACTTGAAAATTTGAGCAATATATTGTTAATTAAAAAAACAAAAACTTAAAAATCTAAATTGAAACTGTAAACTAAGAACTGAAAGTGGAGATTTTGAAAAGTAAAAAAGGTTGAAAATTCAAAACAGCAGCTGTTACTAATAGATACATACTTTTTCAGTTGGTAATTTTACAAATATAGTTTTCCTTTTTTTCAATTTTTCAATTTTTGTTTTTTCAAATTTACAATGTCTTGTTTAAAAAAATTAGTTACAATGTCTATTTTTCAAGTTTTCAATCAGTTTTTTCCTTCACTTTGTGCTGATCTGACTCCGTACTCGAGGTCCAAATCCCAGAAAACTGAGATCAATGAGGTCCAGATTAGAAACTCTGAACTCCCATCATGCCTGCAGCCTCCTCAGGTTCTGGATTCAGTTTCATCACTTTAATATATATATATATATATATATATATATATAAAATCAGTTTTACTACAAAACGAGATTTAATGAAGTCATTTGAAATATTCTAAAAAGTTTCTTTAAAAATCTAATCTTTCTCAGAGAAAAGAATGAAGAAACAGAGATATAACTCTCTGTGCTACACGGTTCACACTGACTGAAGCCTTACAAGCTGAACAGTTTTCAGAGGCTGAGCTTAATTGATCAGGAGCTCGTTAGGACCCTCCTCGCTCCCGGATCACCGCATCAGCTCCTCGGGGTCTCCTGCTTCCTCCTGAAGCCTCCCGGCTCCAGACTCTGACCTCTGCCTCCTTTCACTCGGCGCCGTTCGCTCTCAGATCGGCGTCCTCCTCAGTGCCAACCACGCAGTGCCAACAGACGGCGGCTGATCCCGAGCGGAGCGAGTGGCTCGCCATCAGAGAGGGAAGGTGGAGGATGGAAGCGCCGCGTTGTGCAGGCGGCAGTAATGAGTGCAATTTCTGTGTTGGAGGTGCAATTTGATAATAACGTGCAATTTCTGCCTGAGAGCAAGATTTCCCTTCCACCGGCTTTTAAATTCAGAGATGAGGAGCTGGCGGCTCTAAACTGCAGGAAAAGGCTTTGCAGGTTCCAGAGACGATCATCCAATAACAGCCTGTGTTGATGTTGACTCGCCTCTCTTTGTGCGCGTAAGTGCACGTCTGCTGGGAGCCAGATTGGAAATGATGTCTCTTTTTATGAGAAATTTGTTTTTTTACGTCCATGACAAAGAAAAAGTGCATTTCTGCAGGTAAGCTGCTTTAGCCCCTCCCATCTGAAGGCTCAGTGTTACCCCACCCCCCGCCTGAAGCGTGTGGTGAGACAGTTCACACGTGCACTGTGCCCGTGGGATTGTGTGTGTGTGTGTGTGTGTGATGGGGTGGGCGGGGGAGGGGTTATTAAATGGGAGATGGGTTTAATTGTCTGATTGGTGAATTTCTTGGAGGATGATTGGTTTAGGATGTGGTTTCAGGCTCATGTCCTCCCTGCTGACCAATTTGACGGCAAAGCGGTTGAGGTTTGTCACACCTTTTAATTGGCTCTGGGAGCAGAGGCGGCGCCGTTCAGCGCGCCGTCTATGGCGAGGTGTTTGTTTCCTCTGATCCGTCCGTGTTGATGTTTGTCTGTAAAATCTCCTGTTTTTCTGTTTCCAGACGGAATAATCGTTCTTTCTCGTCGTCTTAAGCATCGTGAACCCTTTAAAAAGGCGCCTTAACACTTGAAACGTCAGACGTAGTTCAGGAACGCGGCTGCCCGAATGTTGGTTGAATTCACTGTGATCAGAATCCGTCATGGAGCTCAGCCAGCGAGGCCGAGCGGGCCTCATATGGTTCAAAAGTTAGTTAGCTCGCTACGCTAGCCAGCCTGCGGACAGCGTAGCATGCTAGCAAGCTCGGCAGTATCGAACTCTGCTGTGGCGTGGTAGCGATCTCTGCTATAT
>NC_050512.1:32111587-32122089 GCF_002922805.2 Oryzias melastigma
TGTAGCGTGATAGCAATCTCCGCTGTATCAAGCTAATAAGCTCCGCTGTAACAAGCTAGCGAGGTCCACCGTATTGAACTAGTGAGCTCTGCTGTAGCTTGCTACCGAGTTCTTGCTAGGACTCTCTGTAGCATGCTAACAAGCTCGGCAGTATCGAACTCTGCTGTGGCGTGGTAGCGATCTCTGCTATATCAAGCTAGTGAGTTCTGCTGTATTGAGCAAGTGAGCTCTTCTATAGCGTGCTAGCAACAGCTCGCTAGCAAGCTCCGCTGCATCAAGCTAGCAAAGCTCCATTGTGTGAAGCTAGCGAGCGGTAATGTAGCATGCTCCGCTGTATTGAGCTAGCGAGCTCTGCTGTAGTGTGCTAGTGAGCTTCGCTGTCCACTGGGAGGCTGGCTAGCGTAGTGAGCTAACCCACTTGTGCCCACTGTAGCCCCATTTGGGGCCACATTTTCTGCCCACTTTTAAACCATGTGGGGCCCCCCAGCGGTGCTGGCTGGGAGGAGACTCAAACACATCCACAGCTTCACAGATTCTGCACGGGTTCTGGTTCCTCGGGTCATCAAAGAGAATCACGAGCCTGATGCTGCGTTCACAAACGGCGTCCATCCAAGAATGTGCGTTTAACTCGTTTTCAATCACTTAGCATACAAGTTTGGAAATGTTTGTTCAAGTGAACACTCATATCCACATTATACGCCCACACCAAGTTTCTGGATCGTAGACCGGCCAGTGAACCGTAGAGAGGAAACATTCATGTTTATCTATGGGCGTGCTGCGGGCGACAGGTCGTAGTGAACACTTCTACAACCCATAAAGGGAAGTATGTGAGTCGCAGGTGTGTCGTACAGGTGTTTTATTATTTCAGCCCCCCAGATCCTTCAGACTGAACAAGGATCCCGTTAGTGATGTTCACGTGACACGTGCACGCTCCTCACTGCAGCTGGACTGATAGAAATGAGACAATCAGAGTTCGTGTGGACGTCCTACAGGCACTTATTCATCACGTACACACCAGTACTAGCCAGTACTCACACCTTACTAACGACTAGAGTGTGGCGTAAGGATGTCGTACAACAGCCTCGCTGATGAATACTACGCAATATTATTATTAATATTATTTTGATGGCGTCCCTTGAAGTGGCCGAATGAGCCTCAAGCTAGCAGTAGACACACCTGAGCTCCCTTTAAGATCCAACCGCTACAACCCTCCAGGGAGCCGGACGCCCTAAAACCTCCCGCACAGGTGAACCTGACTGAGACTTTCAGTCTTCTGCTGTCGTTTTTGCCTCTGTATCCATCAGGATAAAAAAGCCAAAATGTCTCAAACTCGTCCTGAAAGCAGGAATCCATTTCTGCTTCTGAACCTCATCGATTACTGAAACGTTCGTAACAGTTAAAGACATTCAGGCTTTTGTTGAACAACATGAAGTTAAATTAAGAGTGAAAGCGAATGAAAACCCTTTACAGTCATTGATTTGTGGCGGCGCCTCAGCAGAACCTGTGGATCATTCAGGTTCTCCGGCGTTTACGTCCAACAGAAGAGTCTCGTTTGTGTTGACAGAAACGGTTTAATATTTCATTTTTGTTCATTAATTTGGCTGAATTTACTGTTTCTTTCACACAATCAGCAAAAACCCTCAATGCAGAGTTCTGCGGCGGAGTCTGGAAATGGAAAAGCATGTTAATGAAAAAGCTTTTCAACTGAGCTTTTGTATCCTCAAACACTTTCTGGTTCTCTCAGCTTTTCTACTGAACTGTGATCCTCTTGGTTTCAACATGTCTTTTTGTTCGATGCTTTCAGAAGCTGATCAGGAGGTTTGTGTTGAGGTCCCACATCATCCAGGTGTCGTCCTTTATTCTGTTTCCATGTCACTTTCAAATCTGAACCCAGTGGAGCTCAGTGATAATCTGACGATCCCGAGCTCTCCTCACTTTAGAACTGTATATAATTGGACTCATTAGTCTGTCGGCGTTGGCATTCACTCATCGTCACGTTCAGAAGCATTTCTGTTAATTTTAACCACAAATTCCTTCAGACGAGACCGCCAGTGTGAAACAACAGGCTGTGAGAGGAAGCCATATGTGTGCTTTGTGACAGAATACAGAGATCTCTAATTCATGCATCAACAATTATTCAGCTTAGATTAAATATTCAGGAATTCGTGCATTTTTTTAGCAGATATGTTTGGAAATCCGACACATTTCCAGTCAGACGTTAGGGTGTAAATACTTTCTAATCACTTTTAGAAAATGACATTTTTACCAATAAAGTACATAAAACACTGAAGCAGCAGATTAGAGCTGCGTCACATGATCTCTTTTATCAGACATTAATCTTCATGTTTTCATGATAGAAAATACCAGCAGACATGACAAGATTTAGTAATCTGATTCAGGACTTCCAGATCAAAATTAAGTTGATTCCAGTGTAGGGCTGAGCACGGATGTTCCACCCCAAAGCAGTAGGGGGCAGTGTGTCAGTCAGAGGCCTTTGATTACTGCAGAACTACAAGCTGCTTCAACCCTTTTTTAGCTTTTTAAAATATTTGGGGAAATTGCTTCAGGGTGAATCTTTACGTAACTGATCATTGACTGTATATGTGGACTGGACTGAGTGACTCCTCCCCCTGGAGTTCCAAACAGGAAGTGGCTCCAGGAAGCCAAAATTCCATCGTCTTCAGTAGAGAAGACCATAATACCTTCTAACATCTTCTTGATAATCCTATTTTTTAAGATATTTTTCTGTAGTTCAAGTTATTAACTGACCAATCAGATGCCTTAGTAAAAGTAGGCGGAGCCTGCTGGCCCCCACGACTAACCAAAAAGATCTACAGACTTCTTGTAGGCTGCTTTCAGGTTCGTAGGGGTGTGGCCTTCCAACAAGTTCACTCCTGATTGGTGAGGGGGGTTGCCATAGAAACGATGACTCAGACCAACGATTCACCAATCACTGCTTTCTGGTGACGTCTGGCTCCAACATGGCGGCGTCTGTAACGCCACCAAATGACGACTGAATGGACTCTATTTGGTTGGATCCAGAACCAAGTCATTTTCTATGTGTACCGTCACACGCGCTCAGTCCAGTTCTCTGATACTGTCAATGGTGCAGATCATAGCTACAGTGAAATGGGGGCGTGGCTAATTGGTTGAAGTGTAATTATGCACTTGTGAGCTCAGTGACAGACTGTTTCTTTGTTTCAGTGTTAAAAAAAGATGTGTTTGCATTTTTGACCAAACAAATGTTTTTAAAAGTAAGAATTAGAGAAACCTGAATGTCTAAAACTCGTTTCCACTGAGCGGTCCAGTCCGGTTTAGAAAGGTCCAGGTTATTCAGGTGAGCGTTTCCACTCTAAGTTGGACCGTCGCGGCGCACGCGGGTCAAGCTAACAGCAACAAGAATGGAGGTCGTCCAGCAGCTCTTTTCTGTTTTTATAATCTAAGCATTTCATGTGGTTTGAGAGAAGGTTGAGGGCAATGACCTTCCATCAATCGACTGGTTTCAACAGTAGCTCCACCCACTTTTCTATGGACCTACAACATGGTACGGCTTCATGGGTCCATTTTATAACGGAGATGCTCAAAATACCGGACCGTTCTGCTCAGTGGAAACCAGCCAGAACTGTGATGTCGGTTCAACTGGACGAGGACGGAGGCCGCTTCCACTCGGCGCCCTTGTTCACCTATGGTGCGGAACACACCAGGCGTGGAGCGCCGCGGTCCTCCGCTTAAGGCGCGTCTGGTCTATCTATTTACATCACGATACATGAGAAAATCCAGTTGATTTTAAAAATATAACCAATTTTTCACAATAAAAGTCCACTCTGCGCCGCCTCCGCGTCCAGTGTGAACCTGGCTTGAGGCTCATTGGTGAGAATCAGCGAACCACCTCCTGAAGCTCTTCTCTTCAGGTGACCTCACCTGGATCATGTGGGACGTGCTTCAGCTTTGGCCTCATGTGTGTTTCAGCACCGGTTGTTGTGGGAAAAGCCATACTCTGTTGTGTTGTAACGGTGGAACTGTTGATGTCTTTGATATCCTGAAAGAGAATAAAGCGCGCGGCGGCGGCGAGGGCTGCCGGGCGCAGACATATGCGGGCGGGTTGAACTCTGATCGCACATCTCGCAGGTCCAACGATTATTTGTGGAAGTCGCGGTCTGGAGCCCCTCCCCCAGCCGCTTCCTGTCACTAAAATAGCTTAAGGTGTGTTTAGGTTGGACTTTAACCCCGCCGCCTGTTCGTCTCCTTGGCAACCGTCCAGAGTTCCTTAATTTGTATCATCTCAATCCTAAGAGCTGCGAGCAGTTTTTCCTGTTTGGCCCTAATCATAGCGCCTGTTGCCATGGTGAAGGATTTAAATATGTTCTGCAGATCGTCTTCACCTATCCAATCAGAAGTGGCAGATGTACGCCTCTTTATTCCTTCACTTAAAGCCGACTCCGGCCTCGCCGCTCACACCGTTTCAGCCGGGATTCCCTCCTCTCCCGTCCACGCCGTCCTCAAAGGCGGTCCGGCTCCCAAAAGCTTTGGCCATGTTTGGAGAGGAAGTGCACGCGGCATACTGATAAGAGCGTCCTGCAGCAGAGCGGCGACGCACGCCGCCTCACCAGCGCCGTCCTGATGCACCAACAGGCAGGAAACATGCGCCCCGCGCGCAGCTCCTGCTTTTAATTGCTCGGGGTTTTCAGTCCTCACAACGGCGCTTTGGGGAGTTTGTGTGTGTGTGCGCGTGCGTCCACGAGCGTGCACGGGTCCGTTGGGGGAGGCAGATAATAGGTGTATTCATCTGCTACATAAAAATTTCAGCAGCTCGTACGCCGGCACTCGGAGATGAGAGGATAAAGACAAAAAGGTTAGACGGGAACGTCACCCTGAAAACCAGCTGCTCCTTATTAAAACGCATATATCAGCCGCTACCGCCAACGTTCAGCCACCTTTACATTTACAGCTCTCCTAATGCGTCCCGCCAACCTCAACATTCAGACAGAAGCTTCAAATATCAAACAGAATCAATGAGGTTTCAGGTGTGACTACAGCAGGAAGATCAGTGGAGCCGCCACGATTGGTCGACTAATTTAATACTCGATTAGTCGTTACTTTATATTCTATGGAGTCAGAAAGTTTAAAGTTATAATAGCATTCTGCTAGATTTTTGGACTATTTTGGCATTTATTAAGGTTTTTAAGGCTATTTTGGAGTTTAGCTAATTTTTCAGCTAATGCTAGCGATTTTAGCTATTTCAAGCTTTGTTTTAGTTTATTGGGCTAATTTGGCATTTAGCTCATATTTCAGTCACCGTTTTCAGCCATCAGCTTCAGGAATTTCAGCATCTTCAGCGGTCAAATTCAGCTTACAGCATCCACACCAGCATTATTGCAGGTAATTTATATATCTAGTTTTTAGTTAGTTTAAAGCTAACGATAGTTAAGTTGTGTGCTTTCCATCCAGTTTGCGATTGATCCGATTAGTCAACTAATCAGAATAAATCAGTGATTAGTCGCCTATTAAAATGATCGTTTGTGGCACTAAAGAGAAAACAAACATGCTGAAGTTTTCAATGTGAGCTTGGACTTAAACTTTTGAATTTTCTGCCCTAAAGTCTTCGTACAATGAAGACGATTCCTGTTTTGTCTGAGAGCAAAACCCTTTGTAACATTATTTATTTTTAAACATTTTATAAGCCTCATATATCCACCATTGTGGTTGGATCCATATGACAGTTACGCAAACATTCTCAAGGATTCTGAGTGTGAAAGAAAAGTTGAATTCTATGCAGAACGGATGAACGCAGAGGACAAAGGTATGGGATCGACCTTGAAGCAGACGGACGGCAGCTGCAGAAAGCCTCAGCAGGAACCGGTCCAGCCGGTCCGGGTCTGGACGTACAACCGGGCCAACCTGCCCAAACTGGACAATAGATCAGAAAAAATCTGTTGAGATGTCAGTAAAAACGGCGTGAGAGCGCCGACCATCCTCTGCTGGGAGGACCATGAAGGAAACCAAACTGTCAACCAATCACATCAAAACTCTAAAGGTTTGGAGGATCAGGAACTGATCTCCCCGAAGACGTTAAAGGGACTTAGATTAACCCTTTAACACCACAGCCGACCCCAGTGACACAAACTGTGAATGACTGTAACTCGTCATGCAATAAACACAATTCAATGGAATTTCTTTAAATGAAATCAGGACAAATCTGCTTTTGTCAGCACTTTACTGCAAACGTATAAACAGTCAAAGAGTCACAGAGATGGTTCAGTGGTACTCAGGTATCAAAGGGTTAAAGAGTTGAACGTGGAAATACCACGGAGATAATTTAGCATCAACATCCGTGTTATTATAAACTCAGATACCACAAGTTAACCACAAACATGATGTTCAGAGCAGGAACATGCTAACAACATGACGATGAGTTAATATGCTTTAAACATGCTAATAATATACAAACATACCTACAAAATGCTAATACCATGCTAAGAAAATGTCTACCACATGCTATCATATACAAACATGCTAACAACACGCTAGCACAGTCTGAGCGCCCACAGCTGCTAAATCTTCATAATAATAATAATAACTCGTTCAGTCAAACCTGTGAGGAAATTAAAATATATTAAATATTGATCTAAAATGAAGCAAAAAGAGATGCTGTCTAAAACAAACAGATTCTCCTGATCCTGTGAGTCACAGTTTAGTCTCCAAGTTCCTGACAAACTTCTGCCTTTAACTCATTTTGTCTTTGACTGAAACTAAAACGGAAGGATTTGAGACTTAGAGACGGAATGTTTGATTAACATTCTGGTTGACGTTGGGATGTTTTAAACTCTCCGTTTCCAAACGTTTGAGCTCAGAACTCCGCCGGTCGGTTACACCACAGAGGGAACGTTGTTTTCTCCACTTACAAACACCAGAGCGTGAATGGAGGTCAGCTAGAGTCAAACTTCATTTCACTCATTGTGTCTTTTTATTTCAGAGGTGAGATAATTTTGGATTACCTTGACAGGAAGTGAATCACAAACAATCAGAGGAAAATGAATTCCCTGAATGCAGAGGTGAAAGGTTCCTAACAGCTTCACAGTCTTGTTTCTGAATCCCATAAATAATTGAAAGGTCATATAAACCAGGAAAATCCCCAAAATTCACCTTCATTTAGTTCTCGGCACGCCGGCGTGGAGACGTTATTAAAGTCCTCCCCGGGGCGGCTCATCACAGCACATCTTGATTTTAAGAGCAGGAGCATTAATTTTATGGGTCTGTTCTCATATTCAACATGCCAGCGGATTCTCCCTGCAGCTGATTTGGGACATAAAAAATCCAAGGAGGACAAGAGGGATGGAGCTGCATGTGGGAAGGATGGAGGGAAGCTGGACTAAGAAACTGAGGGGGCGGAGACCAGATATAAATATTCAAGATTCTGAGAGTCCTAGTCCTGTGATCCTCAGGTATTTGTGATGAATGAGCTCTTCAGGTTTTCCCGCCCTGAGGAGGAACCAGCTGTCACCGGATCTGCCAGCTGCTCGGATGGATCCAGGATGGAAGCGGGAACGTCTCATCAGGACGATCGGAGGCGGTTTCTGAGCGTCCTCCCAAAGATACACGGACAAACCGTATCAAACCGATCTGACTTGATTCAGAAGCAGACGATTGATTTCTGGCGGTTTTGGCGTGTTGGGCGGTAGGCGGGGCCTATAGGTCTGTGGTAACCAGAGCCGAAGGAGATGCAGCTGCTCCGAGGACGCTCCTCGGACAGCAGCTAATCCTGACCTCCGGCTTCACCCTGCAGACCGAAGGGTCCTCCCACAGACTGCATGGAGGCGGAGCTTCCTGGTCGGATCACGGAGCTTCGGGATTGGAGACTTTATATTCATCAGAAACGACTCCGGACTGTTTCAGAGTCACAGGAATTTTGCAAAACGTCTTTAACTTCAGAGCCTAAGTCCTGATTATGGATTAACCCCGCCCCTCTTCCCCTCCCCATTACTGAGAGCTTTCTCTCTATTCCCCCACTAGCTTACAGCCCCTCACAACCAAACATCAGCAGTTCAACAATAATATATTCAACATTCTAGATTCCAGTTCAGACGAGGAAAACAAAGAAAGGGGCGGAGCAGGGAGACTGTGGCCCCGCCCAGTTTATTTTCTACATCACAAATATGATCTTTTTCAAGCAGTTTTTTTTATTTGCTCCTGATTCACGATTTGAATAAAGACGTTTTTAGAAATGTGATTTTGATCTAAATGTAAACATGTTTAAAAACACCAAAAACAGGATTTTAGATTAAAATTAACTTTAGCTCATTCACACATTTGGTTGAACAGGATTTTCAACATAAAAGCCTTTCATTCCAACATTCAGTTTGCTTTGATTCACTGTTGTAATCAGATTACTTCAGGGTTTAACTGAGTTTTCTCTGTGGATTTGTGTAACTCTCAGATCTTAACGCGTTTCTTTAACTGGAGGCAGTAAACGATGTTAGAAAGTCATACACGTCCGACAGAAGGAGGGAAATAATGTTGATAGTTTTTATGAATGTCTGAGTTTATGGATGACGAGTTTTTGGATAGTGGTGTAGGCGGGAATCGATTTGGGAATATATCACAATATTTTTTTGCAGACACTTATATCGATTTAGTTACCAAAAAAGGAAAGAAGAAAATAAAAACAGTACGTGGAGTAGTCAGTAGATTAAAACCAGATAAGGATATGCTGACACCAGGGCCGGCCCTGGGCATAGGTGAGCTAGGCGGCCGCCTAGGGCGCCATCTCCTGAAGGGGGAGCCAAATTTGTTTTTTTTTTCATTTAGTGTAAAATAGTAAAATATTAAAACATTTCATAATTAAAACCACAGATAAAATAACTCAAAAGTTTGACATAATAAAACATTTTTCTTGGTCCTGGACGGCGATGTGTTATGTTGATAATTCTTCAAAACTTTAAGGATGAAAAAGCAAAACAAGCCGTCAGGGAGAGCTTTAAGGTAAAAGAGGAGGAAAAATGAGTCAACGCAGAAGTTTGTCTGTTTTATTTACATTCAGTTGCTTGGAAATTCTTCCCCTCCCCCATTTTGGTAGAAAAGTAATAATGTTTTTTCATTTAAAAAGATAAATTTAACTGGGACTCTCGTGTTTTTTCCTCTTTTTCTTTAACCCTTAAACACTACAGATCCATGTCACATCATCTACCACGCTGGTAGATCTGTATCAAATGTTCGTGCAACCCCCCCCATTGCAAAAGTTGGAGGTTCGTGTTCTGATTAGGCAGTTTTATCCAAAAACTATTTTTACGTGGTTATTATTTCATCTTTGACAATAATAAATAAATCCTTATTTCAACATATTCCAGGCAGCTGCTGTGTGTCTTTTTTGTCGGGCCGTGATATTCGTGTGTTTATGCGTGCAGGCAGAGCGCAGAAATCCTGTTTCACTTCGGGCGCCATGCAGCTCAGGGTGGGCCTGGCTGACCCCCAAACACACATAGAGTGACGTCTTTTGTTTTCCACCCAAACCTCCGACCACTAGTCGGCAGCACTGAGCCTCTTTGAGCAGCTCTACACCAAAACAACAACGAGGACCAGCTGCTGTTGAATGTTCAGTCCACATCGCAGTTTTTCTCGTTGTACAATTCGGGTTTTACTTGGGACGAGTACAGAAAAGTAAAACATTGTTCTGGTCTTTATCACGATACGTATCGTGATTCACGTATCGAGATACGTATCGTATCTCCAGACTATTTCTGGAGGTGAGACTTCCAGCAACGTCACACGTCTAGAATTAAATCATCAGCTGTTTCAGCCCCCGCCCCCCCGTTTCCGGTTTACGCTCCTGGTTTGGGGGGGGTGGGGGGGGTCACTCCTGTGTTTTAAAGAGGAATGATGAGCAGCAGAACGAGGACGCTCCACGCGGCGGTCGGAGCGATCCTTTGTTCCTCTGCAGAGGAGGAAGTAGGTCAGGCAGCTGCTTAATTACGCTTAATTTTAGATCCACGACGCCCAATTTAAGCGGCTGTTAATCAGGTTGTCTCTACGTCCACCGCTCACTTCCTGCCGGCTCCTGGACCGGACCGGACCGGACCAAGCTCCGGCTGACAGTGGAATGGCTTCAGCAGAGGAAGGTTTTTGAACCTCTTCACGTCTTCACGATCCACTCAGACCTTTAGTCTGTGATCCATTCTCTGAGCTGAGAGGAGAGCGTGGTTCTGTTGGACCCCTGAGAACACGGGCCTAAACGGAGCAGCGAGGAGAGAGTTTTAGATGCGATGTGGAGCAGCCGGACCTCAAAACATCTTAAAACCTGAGCAGAACTACCTGAAGGCAGAAGAAGTTTGCTAAAGTTCTCCTCTGGAGGCTGAACCCGAGGCCCGGTTCCAGAGGAGGATCCTGGGAGGAGCCGAGCGGGCCAACGACGGGGATTACACGCTTCCCTTCCAGAGAGGTCAACCTGCAGAGGACGGGGCGCTGCGGCACGCCGGCAGCTTCTGCTGACTCCGCACTCGTCCCCTCCT
>NC_050512.1:32122328-32133326 GCF_002922805.2 Oryzias melastigma
ACATCAAAGGGATGCCCTTGATGCTGCAGCAGCTGCACGCCGTCGCCCCCGTGTGGCCTCTTAGAGAACTGCGGCTCCAGAACGGAGGACGGAACCAATCAGCTTCAGTTTCCCTCCTTCTGTTCCCAGAATGCTCCAGCCCACGCGGGTCGCCGCGCTCCGGAGGGAAAAACACGGCGGGTGTAAATGAAGACGCTGCAGCGTCTGTCTCTGCAGGAGCGACAGATTCTGACGTCCGGTCTGCGTCCTCACATGGAAGATATGAACAACAATCCAAAGATAATTTATGTTTATGTCCTAAGGAAAAACACAAGTCCTCCTAGTTTTCAGTGCGAGGCGTTCAGGGACCGGCTCCTTCTGGAGCGGCTGGAATCCCTTCAGTTCTTCAGGTTTCAGATCCTCCTCAGATGACCCGACCCGTTCCCGGCTCCGCTGCAGGACCAGCAGCTCTGGAATGATGGAGGACTCGTTCCTCTGTTCAGACGAGGCGTTCAGGTCCTGAAGCTCCAGATCTGTCCCAGACCATCACACTACCACCACCTATCCTACTCCAGACAGTCAGTTCAGACGGAGATCTCCTCAGGAAGTTCCTCTCGTCTCCGTAGAAGCTTCCGGATGTTTCAGGATGAGGTTTTCCATGGATCCACATTTGTCCAAAAGTCTTTCTGGATCATGACCTCTGACCTTCAGTCAGCTGGTACTGTGCACCAGCGTGTTTCCAAAATGTTTTTTCCTGACTTCACTGGACTGAAATCTGGAAACTACAGAGTTTTAGAAGAAGAATAAATGATTTTATCTTCAGTTTGTCCTTCCAGCTATCCTTTTCACCCCTCCAGTCATGTGACCTGCCTTCAGATGTAAATGGCGTCTACAACTCTCAACATTTAAGGAACCATTGGAGTGGATTTCTTACTGACCACAACCCGGGAGGAGGAGCCACAGAGTCTGACTCCACCCCTCAGAACAATAAAAACACTGATTTGCATCCACGTTAATGTCATTGTTTTCATGTATTTAAATAAATTGGTTTTTGTCCATAAATAAAACCAACACATCACGATTCCCTTTCAAAATAAAAGACACCCTGTGTCACATTGGATCATCTCAATGCAGCAAATGTAGAAGTTTGTGATTAAAAAAAGTTTATTTTACTCTTTGTGGTGAATCTCAGTCAGAAATGTGTAATTCTAACAAACCAAATTAAATCAGAGCTAATTCATTTACTGTTACTGTATTTTAGAACCATTTGGAACTCTTAAAATCCTTGAATTGATTCAAAAATGGACCCGAGCGGTTCGGACGCCGTCTGGACCTCAGCGGCGTCGACGGCGGCGGCGGCGCCTCCATCTGTGTCAGACGAGCAGCCGCTAACTGAGCAGTTTGACACATTTTCAGGTGCTAATGCTCCACAGCTGAAGTTTTCGGCGGCGTCTCCAGGAAATGACATCAGTGATTTCCATCCGAGTGTTGAGAAGAAAACTGCTGATTTGATTAGATCTTAACGAGGGAAAACAGCTGTAATTGGTCCTAACATGTCGTCTGTAAAACAAGCATCAAACTCCGTTTCCATGTGGAGGAGAAACGCTCCGAGCTCCAGAAGCTGAAACATTTCACCTGCAGACGTGAGGCGAGCGTGAGCTGATGCAGACGTGATCTTAACAAGAACCTGGAGCTCCTCACTGATGTGAAAACTCCTCCTGAAAGTGAAGCTGACTGAAATATTTGCGGCATTGAAGCGGTTCCCTGAACAGAAAGGAATTCTGGGAATCCAGTGGAGGTTCTGAAGTGCAGAGCGTGGCCTTCCGTACTCCAAACCGCGCTCCACAGACTCAAAACCAGCCTCTTCAAACGTAAGAATGAGAGGAAAGTACGCTGAGGCGCGCGTCCCTCGGCGTGTTGGTCCTGAGAGCCCCACCGCCGCCGCCGCCACCGCCGTGCACGCGGGAACAAAGGAAAACGCATCACATCCTTTCTCCAGGATTCAGTTCTGAAAATATCTCCAGCTAAGCAAAGGTGCTAATTGGACTCTCGGTAAGATAAAAGCAAAGAAAGTGTTGTGTGAAAAAGCCAAAGGCTCTCATCGCCATGGCTACCTGCTACACTCCGCTTTAATTACTGTAATTATGCTTTTTAACTTTTTCATTTCAGCGAGCGCGCTGGCATTCTGCAGCGAGCGGCGACGCTGACCTGCAGCTCTGCCTCCCACTGAACTGCAGCTGATCTGAAGTCCGCCTGAACACTTAACCGCCATCAGATCAAAGAGAAAAGTTCAACCTTTGCTGCTGACCAGACGGCGGCTAATCAGCGTCTGCGGCGCCGACGAGGACAAGATCTGCGGCAGGAGGCGCCGCCAGTCTGCAGCAGCGGACGGCTTCATGTTATTCAACGGCGTCCAGACCTCCAACCGGAGCGCAGAACCCTCATCACCCGAGGAACCTGAGGAACCGCTCGTCTACAGCCACGACGCTCGGTTCTGGACCAACACCCTCCTTTACTCTGAAGAACCTCTGCTCTCTCTGGAGCCCAGAGTGAAGCATGCTGGGAGGAGAACCTCCACCTGCATGACCCCTCCCCCAGTTTGTATAAATCCACCTGCTTAAGGAGGATTCTCTAAAGGAGAAGTTCTAACATAAATGTTCAGATCATCGTAAACATTGTTCTTCTTCTCCTGGAGGACGTCTCAGTTTGACCACTAGGTGGAGGTAGTTCCTTTAAAAATGTTTCCTTAAAAGAGTTAAATTCATACATAGATGTTCATTTAGTCAGAATGTATGTTTAGTTCGACCGAGCGTTAGCATTAGCCGTCCTATGGGAAATCCTATTAACGTTAGCATTAAGCTAGCAGAGTTTAGCTCTATGCGTCGGATCGATCTCTATTTCTATGGATTGTTTATTGATTTATTAAGCTCAGATCGATTGTATCAACCCAGCCCTGGGGGAGGAGTTCAAGGTGCTTGGTCACACTAATGGGGGTTCATCAGGTGGGAGGGGTTCAAGGCAAAACCTGGACTAGGTGTTCCACCTCCAAGCCTCCCCAGCCAGAAAGACCAGGTGTGTGAAAATGTGGGTTAGCTCGCTATGCTAGCCATCCGCCCGGTGGACAGTGAATCTCGCTAGCATACAACTGTACAGCAGAGCCTGCTAGCTGGCTACAGCGGAGCGCGCTAGCATGCTACGTTGCCCACAGACTAGCTAGCGTAGCAAGCCAGCCCACCGAGTGTCGACTTCAGCCGATGTGGACCAACAGAAACTGCAGACAAACTCATTTTGGACCATCGTTTTCTGCCCCTCTGAAAGCGTTCGGCTCACCCGGCTTTGGTGTCTGGGATGAATCATCTCAGCAGAAGAACTGAAGGAACCGGAAGAGGGACGTCTGCGTCTTCAGCGCCTCAAATGTTTCATGACCCTTTAATTAAACGACTAAAAGGTGAAGTCTAGTAATCAGACCAGCCTCTGGGTCCTGATTCTACAGGGGGGGGGGCGTCGTCTGCTGGTCGTTCTGTCTGAGGAGCACTTCAAGCTGCCGCCATGACTTAAAGGTCACCACGCTAATGCAGCACAGGGGGGGTCCTCAGCTCTGACCCCCCACGCAGGTTCATTCTCACTATAGGATTAAATAAAGTCAGACGAGAAAAGACGCCAAGAAAAAAATAAACTCAAATTCACGTTGGAATGCAGATTATATTTAATTCTATCCATCATTTGATAATCCAGAATAATTTACTCAACATAAAGAGTTTTTTTGATTAATTATTTCCTAACAAAGTAGGAAACTGATCAGAACATTAAGAAGTTCCAGCAGGAAACAGAGTTCCTCCATCGCCGGAACTAAATCTTTTCTTCTAACCTTCATTCAGATTCTGAATTTAACAGGAAGTCGTTAAACCTGCTTCCTGTCACAGCCACCCGTTGGAGCAGAAGTCCCGCCTCAGCTGCTGAGTCTCCGCCTCCGTGAGCGGCTGTAGAGGAGACCTGCAGGCGCCGCCGTGGAAACCGAACCACTCCATGGCCTGCTTGAGGGCGGGGACTCCCAGCTTCCTGGTTACCTGGCAACGCAAACCTGCAGTCAGGCCAGACGCCGCTCGGGGGGGGGGGGTCCGGACTGAACGAGGCGTCACGGATCAAAACGCTGATGCTCCTCCCACTGACTATACATGACAGTCAGCGGTTCTACTGGCTGAGATATAAACCCTCATAAAAACGTACAAAACTCTCACTTTTTCATACTCTTATTTTGAAAGTGTTTTTCTTCCTGTTCAGATTATTGTTAAAAAATGCACAATATTGATGATTTTTTGTTAATTAAATATTAATTTATAAATATAACTTTAATACTACAAGAATTAAATTACAACCGTGTCTATATGTTTATTTTCTTTTACTGACACACTAGTTCCTTTCAAAATAAAACCCACTCTGTGTCAGAACTGTTCATCCTGCAGCTTCACTTCAGTTCAAGAATCACGACAGTCAGACGAGATTTCATCATCAGGATCCTGGTTTACAGTCGAAACAGATCAAAACAACATTTTAGTAGAAAATATTTATAAAAACCCTCAAAACATTTAGAATAAACGGAGCTTTTTATGTCCTTCAATAACTAAATGATTTTAAACAGCATTTATTCAAAACTTTAACCACTTTACTGTAATTTACCAAAATAAAACGTTTGGAGACTTTTATTTTATTTGACTGACTATAAATTAAAAACACAAATTTAAAGAACATTTCTGCTGAATTTTTGACGGTAAATTAAACTTAGTTGTTTGATGTGTTAAAATCAAACCAGAACTGATTAAGCTTCATGAACTAATCTCTTATTTGACCGTAAACATTCATCATTGAGCTGAAGACCCTCATGAGCTTCAGACGAACGTGAACGTCCAGAGAAACGAGTGAATAATGATTATTCTAAAAACCTCCCAGAAAAAACTCTCGGCTCATTCCTGAATCTGGTTTCCTGTCCGGCGTTCTGATGGTCTGGATGAGGATTTCTGTCTCTGGGATCCTGAAGCATCAGAGATCCTCGTGGTTTTCAGGAGAACTTCTGGAGATGAACCACAACACGACGGACAGACGGAGGCGGAGCTCCACGAGTGTTTGAACGTCTCCTGCTCTGGAAACAGGAACCAGAAGAACCGGGTTTTTGGTTCCTTGGACCATCAGATCATCTAACTTAGTGATTCTGATCTTTTTGCTGCTCCAGAACATTCCTGGTTTTCTCCTCACTAACAGGAATCCTGCAGCTTCCAGAATCTGTTTATTTTTCCTTTTTGTTTGGATTCTTAAGGTCTAAAGGTGGTGGGGGACCCAGCTCTCAGCAGGAACTGCCTGCTGAGGTTCTGGAGAGGTTCTGCTGAGGTTCTGCTAAGGTTCTGCTGAGGTTCTGCTGAGGTTCTGGTGAGATTCTGCTGAGTTTCTGCTGAGGTTCTGCTGAGGTTCTGCTTAAGTTCTGCTGAAGTTCTGCTGAGGTTCTGCTGAGTTTCTGCTGAGATTCTGCTGAGGTTCTGCTGAGGTTCTGCTAAGGTTCTGATGAGGTTCTGCTGAGGTTCTGCTTAAGTTCTGCTAAGCTTCTGATGAGTTTCTGCTGAGGTTCTGCTTAAGTTCTGCTGAGGTTCTGCTGAGGTTCTGCTGAGGTTCTGCTTAAGTTCTGCTGAGGTTCTGCTGAGGTTCTGCTGAGGTTCTGTACTCACGGCGGCGTTGGGCTCGATGAGCCGCTGCTGCAGGACTCGAGCCTCGTCCCAGCGGCCGCTCCGGCACAGGCGCTCCAGCTCGCACAGCTCGCGGCCCAAAACGTTGGCCAGCGCGCACACGCCGCCCACCGCACCTGGAATCAGAGACGGCGAGTTCAGCGAGACGAGGCGGCGGCGAGCTTTGACCGTACGGCGGTGAAGAGACCGAACAATCGTCACGCTGAGAAACTGTAAAACCTTCAGATGAGGAGGTCGGTGGATCAGAGCGGAAACAAGATGAACCGAGGAGACTCGGAACCTCGACGGAGAGAAGAAAGATTCCTGGATCGGACTGAACCGGATCTCTGTAAACAAGTTTGGAATCTGGACTGAATCCTCCAGAAACCAGATTAGTGGAACTCCAATCAGCTGTCACAGATTATGTTGACTCCTTAAAATAATCCTGATCTAGAGTCCAGATTAATCCTGATCTAGAGTCCAGATTAATCCTGGTTGATCGTCCTTAATCTCAGTTTAAGACTAAATTTGCATTAAAGACGTTTTTCATCAGATTTTTTCCATCAGAACCAGAACCTTCCAGATGGAACCAAAGCTGGAGACAGTTTCTGAACCAGAACTTGTGTCATTTCATGTAAATCTGAAAACATTTTCCGTCTCAAAGGTTCAGACCTTCAGGTCTCTTGTGTTGGATTGCAGGAACCGGTTCAGACCCGTGTTTGGAAAGATTCTGATCCGTGTCAGACCTCCTTCTTCTGAACAGTCCCGGGTTTCTAGAGTTTCTGTCAGTCTGTTCTTCTGATGCTTCATCCTGGATCTTATGATTTAATGTTCAATTATTGTGAAGTTTGAGTCGTAGTTTCAGGATCTGAATCAGAGCGGGTTCTCCATCTGTGGTTCTGGAAGAACATCTGGACGGGATTCTCACCAACGCAGTAGGCCGCCATCAAGAACCCGGCTGAGCCCGCCAAGACCTGGAAGTCCTCAGTCCTGGTTTTGTGAACGATCAGGCCGATCCGAGTGATCTGAGGAGGAAGCAGAGAGGTCAGGGGGGAGGAGTCTAATCCCTGGAGGAGTCTAATCTCTGGAGGAGTTTAATCCCTGGAGGAGTCTAATCCCTGGAGGAGTCTAATCCATCTAATTCCTGGAGGAGTCTAATCCATCTAATTCCTGGAGGAGTCTAATCCATCTAATCCCTGGAGGAGTCTAATCCCTGGAGGAGTCTAATTCTTGGAGGAGTCTAATTCCTGGAGGAGTCTAATCCCTGGAGGAGTCTAATTCCTGGAGGAGTCTAATCCCTGGAGGAGTCTAATCCCTGGAGGAGTGTAGTTCCTGGAGGAGTCTAATCCCTGGAGGAGTGTAGTTCCCAGAGGAGTCTAATCCCTGGAGGAGTCTAATCCCTGGAGGAGTTTAATCCCTGGAGGAGTCTAATTCCTGGAGGAGTTTAATCCCTGGAGGAGTCTAATCCCTGGAGGAGTTTAATCCCTGGAGGAGTCTAATCCCTGGAGGAGTCTAATTCCTGGAGGAGTCTAATCCATCTAATTCCTGGAGGAGTCTAATCCCTGGAGGAGTCTAATCCCTGGAGGAGTTTAATCCCTGGAGGAGTCTAATCCCTGGAGGAGTCTAATCCCTGGAGGAGTCTAATCCCTGGAGGAGTCTAATTCCTGAAGGAGTGTAATCCCTGGAAGAGTCTAAATTCTGGAGGAGTGTAATCCCTGGAAGAGTCTAAATTCTGGAGGAGCGTCACAAGATCACAAGAGAAGACGACCGAGGAAAGAAATCGTTCCAGACATGGGAGACTCTTCTCCTAAAACGAGGAGGAGCAACATCCCGTGAAGGAGTAGAAACACAAACCCACTTCAGTGCAGAGTGGGGGGGGCGAAACCAGACATGCAGATCAGGATCCAGAGGAGTCGGAGGGAAAACCCAGAGTCCAGCTTCAGCCCTGAAACGCGGCTCTGGCGTGGCGAGGGCCGCTTCCTGATGACGGGCTGTCAACCCCCCCTCCCCCGGCTGAGTCACGGCTAATGTGGGACTTTAATTGATCAGTCAGTCAATCAGGTCGGAGGAGCTCCTGCTGGTCTCCTCAGAGCTGCAGCTCCACAGCTATTTTGATACGGCACTAATGGGAAAATGAGCGTCCAGAACGACGGCCGTCTCGGCGGGTGACAGAAGTTCTCATTAACGTCTCCTTCTTCAGGTCACATGACGCCGTTGGTCTGCTTCAGGAGTTCAGCAGAACAAGAACCGGTTTCATAATGTTAGAATATTAGCCAAACTCCAAATTAGCCTGAAAAACTGGAAAAATGTCAAATTTTGCTAAAACAGCTTTTTCTTTTGGAACATTGATAAAATACCATATAGCCCAACTGGAAATTAGACCCCCCCCCAAAAAATTGGAAAAAACAGCTAGCATAATGCTAACATATTAGCTAAACTCCAAATTTAGCCTAAAAAAGTTAGCCAAAGCAGCTAGCATCTTGCTAAATGAAAAGCTAATTTTCAAATTCCCCTAAATGACTCAGCAGCTGCTGAACATTTGAAAGTTTGAACGCTGAGAGAAATTTCTCATTCTTTTCTTATGGAGCATATTTTGTTTAATATTTCAAAAACTATAAAGTTTATGAACATCAAAGGAGGAAGGAGAAGGTAGGAGCTTGGGGGGGGGGATCTTTGCTGGCTCGGTCCTGCTCCGTTTGGACCTGGAGGTTCTCCCTCTGCCTTCTAATCACCTTCAGTCTGAGTGGAAACGTGAAACTATTCTGTCATTTATGAACATTTTCACTCTCCATGAACCTTTTATTCTGAAGAGGTGAAGTCATGTGACCCTAGACGTTTGTCAGGTCAAAGGTCAAACTATTCATTTACGATCTGCTTTAACCTCAGATCCTCTGACAGGATGTTTCTGTCAGGTATTTTCAAAACAAAAGCATTGTTTCTTAATGTAAAACATGAAGCGGATAACGATGAACGGACCGTGGATCTGCGGCCCCTTCAGGTGGTTCTGGATCAGAACCTTCAGTCGACCGTGGATCTGCGGCCCGTTCAGGTGCTCCTGGATCAGAACCTTCGGTCGACCGTGGATCTGCGGCCCGTTCAGGTGGTTCTGGATCAGAACCTTCGGTCGACCGTGGATCTGCGGCCCGTTCAGGTACTCCTGGATCAGAACCTTCGGTCGACCGTGGATCTGCGGCCCGTTCAGGTGCTCCTGGATCAGAACCTTCGGTCGACATTCAGAGTGAAGATCTGGAAGCTCGGCTTACGTCTCCTCCGCTGTCCTTGAGGCCCCGGATGTTGGGGTGCTGAGAAAGCTCCACCACGGCCTCCAGCGGCAGATCCAGACCCGTGTTGGCCGGAACGCTGTACAGAACCACCGGAACCGGGCTGCTGTCAGCCACCTGCAGGACAGGAGAGGTCAGTGGCTGGACGTCGTGTTCTGAGAGTCCAAAGCTTCTGCAGAACTTCTCACAGTCAGAAAATAACCCAAAGAGTCTGGAAGTGATCTTAATGAAAATAAAACCGTTTTCATCTTTTAGATCAATCGTCCAACAGATGATCAGGATTTAGATTTTATTAAAAAAATATTTTAAATATTTAGCAGTTAAATGCTTTTATTTTGAAGGTAATGGAATGAACTTGTTTTCATTCAAATCTGCATTTTAGAACAAAGTTTCTTTGAAAACACTGATGGTTTTATTTGAACTATTTATGAACTTTATTTTGTAGTTCCTCCTTCACTTCCTGTCATGTGGTTGTAGTTCCTCTAGCGGTGGTCCTTAGATTGTTATGTTTCCGTCAGCGTTTGGGGTTTATTTCTTAATCGTTTCTTTTTCTAAACACAGACAATCTGTTTGACGTTTTCTGTGTAAATAAAGTTTCATTCGAATAAAAGCTCAAATCACACTCGTGGTCGACCTGTGTGTCCATCAGCTGACCTTGGTGAAGTGGCGAATCAGAGCCCGGCTGTCCATCTTGCCCTTGTAGAAGCTGGGGGTCACCACCAGAGCAGCGTCGGCGCCGGCGGCCGCCATCTTTTCCGTGAGCTGGACCGTGGCTCTGGTGGCTGAGGAGAACAAAGACGACAAACCGTGTTTTCAAGAACCGGTTCTGCAAAAAGACGGGAAAGTTCTGACGGAACAGGAGAGCTACATCCTGGTACTTCTAGAGAAAACCAGCATGAACAAACTGTGGTGGGAGTGTGATGGTTTGGCCGTCCTCCATCTGTGAAGGTCAACCACCTGAACTTCATTAGAATGCAGGAAAGACTTATAGACAGGTGATCCTGAAAACGCTGAAAATGTTAGCTAAACTCCAAATTGGCCTAAAAAACAAAACAAAAAAACGCAGGTTAGCCAAAACAGGTAATTTGTAGCTGATATGTTAGCTAATCTCCAAAATAGCCACAAAAAAAAACGGAATAAAAGCTCATTTTAGCCAAAACAGCTAGCAAGCTAAAAAATCTTCGTAAACTCCAAAATAGTCCAAAAAGCTGCAGAATGCCAATTTTTAAAACTTTAAAACTGTAACTTTTTAACAAAATTCTGAATAATAAAAAGTCAGGAATATTATTCCAGAATAAATCAACTTAAACCTTAAATAACTTTCAATATTTTACTCTCCATAAAAATATATTTTGTAAAAATGATACAAATAAATGAGCTCAAGATAACATCGGGACATTAATAACAATAAAATAAAATGATCTGGAGGGCCGGATAGAATTACCAGAGGGCCGGATCCGGCCCCCGGGCCGTGACTCTGACTCACGTGCTTTAGAACATCCCCCGAGAGACAGGATAAAATATATTTTTCCATTTGACTTGTCCTCCAGACACACATAACTCAGACTTGTTGGAGTTCTGAGGTTTATTTTCGGATCGTTCTTTCGTCCTAATGTTTTGTTTTTCTGAGAGCGTCTGAGCGTTTAGCACCGAGCGCTGCAGCTAATGACCTTAACTGGGAGCGCGCTCAGATGCAGACGCCTCGTTCACGCCATCGCCGAGGAAACGCCAGGAGCTTTTTACTTCATTTACAGAGTAAACACAGAACTCAGGTCACGTTAGAGACGGACGCTTCAGAGCAAGAACAGTCCACCTTAAGAAGGAGCAGTTCTCCATGAAGAACCTCGTTGATGTTACTCCCTTAAAACACTGAGAGGACTTTTGAAGGGGAGCAAAGTCCAGACCAGACCTGCATGAGTTCAGATCATAGACATAATATATAATTAGACGCAGCATCTCTGACGTCACCCATTGACTTGCACAGTCCCTGAAATGAAGCCTGAATATTCCGCTCATGGCCGCAGCCA
>NC_050512.1:32133406-32136561 GCF_002922805.2 Oryzias melastigma
CTTCCGGGTTGGCCTCACGTTCCGCCTGCCAGTGTTGGGGGTTGGTTCAGACCTGCACAACTCCAAACCCATGAGGTCCGGACCTTAAGGAGTCCAGACATCCAAGAGTCCAGACTTGCAGGAGTCCAGACAGAAGGATTCAAACAGAACTGAAGAGGAGATTTATTTTATTCTGCCGTCAGGATTTGTTCCTTTCTTATCATTTCATCCGTTTCGACTCATTTTGGTTCAGTAATGTTTCCCAGGTTCTCAGGTGAATCCTGAAGTTCTGTCACTGAAAATCCACAAGAATCCAAACAGGTGAAGAAGAAAAAGTTCTTCATCTTTTATTAAAGACGTTTCTCCAATCCAGGATGGATTGTTTCTTGGTTTCAGATCCTCATGACGTTTACGAGTCACTTCCTGACTCATGAAAAACTTCAAAGAAATATTTTTTTATTATGGTCAAAATTCAAAGTAAACATAAAAAATGTATCAAAAACTAGGCGGCTCAGAGGTCTGTTTGAAGGATTTCAATTCATTAGAGTCAGAATATCTGGAGCCTTTAAAAATAAATGCGGTTCAAGATGTCATAGACAGGTGGTGAGACAGGTGTTCAGACAGGTGTTTGGAGAGATGTTCAGACAGGTGATAAAACAGGTGGTCAGACAGGTGATGAGACAGGTGGTCAGACAGGTGGTCAGACAGGTGTTCAGACAGGTGTTCAGACAGGTGGTCAGACAGGTGTTCAGACAGGTGGTCAGACAGGTGGTCAGACAGGTGGTCAGACAGGTGGTCAGACAGGTGTTTGTGCTCTAAAGCTCACAGGTCATTGTAGAAATAATTCATTTAGAAATGATGAAATGATTTTAGATTTCAGACTGATGGTTGCTGAGGTTAAACCTCCAGAACATTTACAGATCTTCTCATTCTGGATTCTTCTCCACCGTTTGAAATGGTTCTGGTTCTGTGACGAGCACCTGGATCGTTCAATCCTGAACGGACTTCCTGTTCCCAAACTCACATTCGCAGCCCGACCCGGCCATCAGCAGCCGGCCCGGCGGCAGGGATCGTCTGACCGTCCTCACCACCTCCACCCGCTCCGCCTCCGTCAGGTACGGATACTCGCCGTTGGAGCCCTGGACCACCAGACCTGCAGAACCGGAACCACACCAGAGTCAGATCAGAGGGAGATCAGCTGATCTGAGAACGTGCAGAGAGACGCCAACAGAACATCCTCCAGCTGTCTGAGTCCGGTTCTGCTGGTTCTCCTGATCCAAACACTGGATCTCCCCACGTTCGCCTTTTGCTTTGTCAGATTACACCGAAAATCTTTCCCGTAATCTGATAGTTTTATAATCCAGCCTCAGTGGAATAATCTGGACTAAATTGGATCATAAGTTAAAGTTGTTCTGGTTCTGTGTAGCACTTTGACCCGAACATGACGGGCTTTTATGGATAAACAGAACAAAAACTAGCAAAGATGGTTTAAGATTTAAATTCTGTTTTCACACATTTCAGATTAACGTGTCGTAGAATAAACATTTAATGTTAGAAAACATATAAGAGTAAATACAAAGAAGTGCATCTGTGAAAAGGATCCGAATGCTTCAGTTTTTACACATTTCAAACATTATTTTATCATTTTTTGTCAGGTTTGACCTAGAACTAGAAATGCTAGAACTGCAGCTGACTCAGAACTTCAGATGAGGCTAAAAGTGAAACGTCTGGTTCTGTTTTTAGATTGAAGAAATTAGAAGAGCAGATAATGACCGGATCTGGTTGAGGTTATTATGGTCTGTCCTGTGTTCCACTCTGTGGTTCGTCTTTGTTTTCTGTTCATCAGATTTTCTATGAAGAAAATGGAAACAGTTCTGACAAACACAAACAGGATCATGAAGAACATTTTGTCATTTCAACGATCTAATGAAACATTTTAGTGACATTAATCAACATTTGATGACATAACTGTCAGAATTGATCATTTTTTTCATCAGAAGTCATTCATTTTTCTATGAAACATTCAAATATTTTTAATTATATTTTTTACATTTAAGTATTTTTTGTAAATATTGGACTAAATTAACCGGCGTAAGATCCCGTTTGAGCCCCTGAACCAAGTTGGTTCCTCCAAACTGTGACACATGTCAAAGTCAAGGCCCGGGGGCCGGATCCGGCCCTCCAGGTAATTCTATCCCTCCAGATCATTTTATTGTTATTAATGACCCGATGTTATCTTATTTCTAACTTGTATAAATTTGACAAAATATATTTTTATGGAGAGTAAAATATTGAAAGTTATTTAAGGTTTAAGTTGATTTATTCTGAATAATATTCCTGTCTTTTTATTATTCATAATTAGGTTAAAAAGTTACAGTTTTAAAAATTGGCATTCTGATAGCTTTATGGACTATTTTGGTATTTAGTAAGATTTTTAGGCTATTTTGGGGTTTAGCTAATATTTCAGCTGCATGCTAGCTGTTATTGCTAACCTATTTTTTTTCTTTAGACTAATTTTGAATTTAGCTAATATTTTAGCTGTCTATCAGCTTCTCCGTTTTCAGCTATTAGCACTAGCATCTTTAGCGGCCACATTCAGCTTCCAGCATTCACATTATCACAGGTAATGCTTTATATCTAGTTCATAAATATTTTTTAATTTTATAGTTTTAAAAAGTAGTTTTAGAGTGTTCAGTAAATGTTTATCCTGTTCGACCTCAGGAGTGTTTTGGATTTTGAGTTTGATTCCCGCTCCTGCTGTAACGGTTCTGGGTGCATTAGTGGCGCATGCGCGGTAGAGTGCAGCAGTACTTCCTGACCTTTGACCTCCCCGCAGACTGCAGCGCACGCGCCACAAACCCTTCGTTTCTGCTCATAAATGCGGTGTTTCCCGCCACGCTCGGCTCTGACCTTTGAAGGGGACCTCCGCGTACTTCTGCAGGTTCTCCTCCAGTTTCTCCGCGTCCACGTCCTCCCTGGCGGTGAACGGGGTGGCGATGGGCGGGTAAATGCCGCTCAGGTCCGGCCCGGCCGCCGCCGCGCGCCTCTGGAGGCTCCACGCGCGCAGGACTGAGTGTGAGCGGCGGGAAATCAGGCCTCTGCAGGCCCGCGCGCAGTGCATGGTGGAGCGGACAGGAGGACGGTTAATCAGCAGACTGTGGGGGGGTCACTTCGCT
>NC_050512.1:32136609-32141297 GCF_002922805.2 Oryzias melastigma
CGTTAAAGCTGCTTCTACTCAGACTTTACTCTCAACTTTTTAACGTACTAATGCAGATTCATAGATTATTTTCAGTCCAACTTCCTGCAAAAACTAAAAAACATTTACAGAAAAGCATGAAAACTACAGCCTGTACTCTGCTGCCCCCGTGTGGACAAAACATGAAAGTACAGCATTTTAAACAATTATATTAAACAAACTAAATGTGTCCGGTGTGAACGCAGCCTGAACCCTGGAGCGCCACCGCCGTGATTTCAACCGAGCAAACATTTTTACGTGATTTACAATATGTCACATTTCTCTGAGTGTCGCGGTTCCTGGATAAACTGAGAAGACCAAAGGCCGAGCCTCCAGAATCATTATTTTAGGACATTTTTGATCTTAAATTCCTCATTTTTCTGTCATTTTCAAGCATGTTTTCAGAATCTTTCTGTTTATATTTTCTATTTTCTTACTTAAACCACAGTTGAAAATGAAGAAAGACACTTTAATTTATCTCGTGTTTTCATATTTTGATCTATTTTTATGACAAATACTTTGTATTATATTATATCAGGTAAAACTACCCAGCAGAAGTGATGAAGTCACTTTTTATAGTAAAGGGTTGGAGGGTTAAATCATCTTAAAGTGATGACAATAACTTATAAAAACGTCTCAAACAAACGAGTTAAATCTGAATCAAGTTTTATTTATGGGATTTGCTTTATTTAACCCAGAAACGATGGAATAAAAGTCTCTTCTCCTTTTCTCTTTGATCCAAACATTTCTGACAGAATTTTAAACAAATTAACTTTATTGATCCACATTTTAAGATCATTTAACATCGATGAAAAAGGCCGACACGGCGGTGGGAGTGTGATGGTCTGAGGCTGTGTGGTTACTATCTGAGTGACGTAATCACTACAGAATGAATCAGACAAAATGAAAAACTGTTTGTTTGATCTGCATTATTTTCTATAACTTTATTCAAATAGAAGTTTAAAAACAGTTGATTTTAAAAAATTGCAATTTTTATGTAATTTTTCTGCTTTACAAAAACCTGAAAAAAGTCTCCCATCAGATTTGTGTGTAAATGCGGTTTTGTGTGTGTAACAAACAATGTGTGTATTTTTAAAGACTTGTATGTAATTTTTTAAGATTTGTGTGTAATTTTTTAAGATTTGTGTGTAATTTTTAAAGACGTGTGTGTAATTTTTAAAGACTTGTGTGTAGTTTTTAAGATTTGTGTGTAATTTTTAAAGGTTTGTGTGTATTTTTAAAGATTTGTGTGAAATTTTTAAAGGTTTGTGTGTATTTTTAAAGATTTGTGTGTAATTTTTTTAAGATTTGTGTTTAATTTTTAAAGGTTTGTGTGTATTTTTAAAGATTTGTTTTTATACACAACACTAAAGGGTTTGGCACCAAAATTGGGTTCCAATCCCCGAGTGAAGCAGAAGCCTCGGTAACGAGAAACTCTTTCAAGGATTTCTTTCTTTGGTAGATTGTTGCAGAACTCTTCACAATAAATAAATCTGATCAACATGATCGGTGTCTTCCATTCATTGGATCGTGACATTCACTGAAAACAGTCACATGTTTGACAGGCGGCGAGCAGCGAATTCGCCGCGCGGTGAAAGAGGGGCAGGCCGCCGTTTGCAGCTCAGAGGTTGAGGCCGATTTAATGGGAACAGCAGCTCGTCCAAAGAAAATCAAATCAAACTAAGACTATGACACCAAAACCTTCATTCCAAACGTCCACATTGACTTGGGAATGAGAATGAGTTGATCTGGGAAGATGTAGACATTATTTTTATCACTAAAGTTCCTAAATCGGCACCAATAAGGAACCGAAATGAAACCAGAGAATCGCTTTGGCTCCAGAGCGGATTAAACCCAATTGGTTCCGACCCTATTTGTGTATTTAGTTTCAAGCTGTTGTAATTTAAAGTTGTGTGTAAATTGTACTTTTGTATTTCTTTGAATGTCATATATTTTTATGCACAAAATGTATTTTATGAGTAACAAATCGAGAATTACGTAAACAACTCGGACGAGACTATTTTCTCTCCATATTTAACTTCTGGGTTCAATCAGCTTCAAGTGAACAAAATAACATTGAAAACTTGAAAAATAGACACGGCAACTGATTTCTTTTTTTTTAATGGAAAACTTGAAAACAATGAAAATTTGAAAAAAAAAATTAAATTTAAAAAAGCTGAAAACTTGAAAAAAAAATTTAAATGTGAAAAAGTACTGAAAACTACAATAAAAAACTATAATTCTAAAAATTACCAATAGAAAAATAATGCATTCAAAAGTAACAGCTGCTGTTTTGAATTTTCAACTTTTTTAGCTCAAAGCCCCGCCCCCAGGTGAAATTAGGCTCAGCTCCCAGCGAAAACCCCAAAAACTGAATTAAAACTGTAAACTGAGGACTGAAAGTGAAGATTCAGAAAATATGTTTTTCATTCAAGTTTCAATTTTTTTCTTTAAATTTTCGAAAAATTTTTCTTCAATTTTTCAAAAAAAAATTCTTTAAATTTTTAAGAATTATTTAAAGTTTTCAAAGTTTATTTTTCAAGTTTTCAATCCTTTTTTTGACCCCATAAACTTTGGTCAAATGAATAAAAGAACTAAATCGATCAAAGATCGTCAGATTTGACCTCGCGGGTTCTTCAGGATTAACTTTTCGCATCAACTGCTGAAAGTTTGATTTTTTTTTCCAGTTTGGGAGATTCAGCCCGTCCTCAAAAGATGCGGGCCACGCACGCGCCACTCTCCCTCCTCCTCCTTCCTGATCGATCCTGGATCAGAACCGACCTCCATCTGCGTCATCCGCAGCAGAAAAACCCAAACCGCGTCCTGAGCAGCAGCAGGAACTTTGGAGTAAAAATCTATTTTTAGAAAGTTACGTGATGCCCCCCACCCCCCCTCCCCGCGCGCGCCCGGCACACTCTGATCCCTCCGTCGCCCACATGGACCGGAACCAGGCAGCGTCACGTGACGCGGCTTCCCCGAACTGAGCCCGTCACAGCGCATCATGGCTGCGGAGGCTGCGGCCGCTCGGTACCGGAGCGGCGCTCCGCTGCCCGCGCGCCGCCTGCTGCTGCTCTGCGCCTGCTCGCTGCTTCCCGCCCCGGCCGCCGGCCTGCTCGGCTTCCGGCCGGAGGAGACCGGCGCGGAGCTGTCCGTGGAGGACGGGGTGCTGAAAGCCACCGAGGGGACCCGCTTCATGCTGCGGGTCTACTACTCCACCTCCCCGCAGAGGCTTAACCGCAGCGCGGGCGCGCGCGCCAACAACGCCGCGCCCTGGATCGCCTTCATCGAGGAGCCGAGTCCCGGGCGGGAGGGGCAGGTCCACCCCAAACGGAACATGTGCACCGATAAGAGCGCCCGGACGTCCGACATCGAGGTTCTGGGCTCCTTCAAGTCCTCGTCCAGCCAGAACTCGGTTCTGGTCGAGCTGCTGGCCAAGGAGCTGCGCAGGGGGGAGAAGGTCAAGTTCTACTCCATGTGCGCCTTCGACGGGTCCAAGTGGGAACACTACCGGACCCGGGACTTCTGGGTGGCGGTGTCGGAGCGCTCCGCCGTCCCGGAGCTCTGGCTGCAGGTTCTGGTGTCGGTTCTGCTGCTCGGACTGTCGGCTCTATTCAGCGGGCTGAACCTGAGCCTGCTGGCTCTGGACCCGGTGGAGCTGCAGGTCCTGCAGAACAGCGGCACCGACACCGAGCAGAACTACGCGCGCAAGATCGAGTCCGTGCGTCGGCACGGGAACTACGTGCTGTGCACGCTGCTGCTCGGCACCGCCATCATCAACGCCTCGCTGGCCGTGTGGATGTGCCAGATCCTCGGCATGACGTGGGTCTCCACGGTCATCTGCGCCTTCGGCATCTTCTTCATCGGGGAGATCCTCCCGCACTCCGTGGCCTCGCGCCACGGCCTGGCCATCGCCTCCAAGACCATCTGGGTGACGCGGCTGCTGATGGTGCTGTCCTTCCCCATCTCCTACCCCATCAGCAAGCTGCTGGACCTCATCCTCAACCAGGAGATCTCCAACTTCTACACGCGGGAGAAGCTGCTGGAGATGCTGCGCGTCACGGACCCGTACCACGACCTGGTCAAGGAGGAGCTGAACATCATCCAGGGCGCGCTGGAGCTGCGCACCAAGACGGTGGAGGACGTGCTGACGCCGCTCACCGACTGCTTCATGCTGGCCTCGGACGCGCTGCTGGACTTCAACACCATGACGGAGATCATGCAGAGCGGCTACACGCGCATCCCGGTCTACGAGAACGAGCGCTCCAACATCGTGGACATCCTGTTCGTCAAGGATCTGGCCTTCGTGGACCCGAACGACTGCACGCCGCTCAAGACCATCACGCAGTTCTACCGGCACCCGCTGCACTGCGTCTTCAACGACACCAAACTGGACGCCATGCTGGAGGAGTTCAAGAAAGGTGAGGGTCAATCTTGTATGGCAAGCCACGAGGGTCAAAAATCGCCAGGAAAAGCGCCGTAAAAAGCTGCATATTGGTCCTGAAATAATGCACATTTTAAAAGTTGCACGTAAATTTCAGCGTCATGTCGTCCCAAAATAGGCATAAAAAGCGGTGTTTTATGGCGTATAAACTGCCCGCCGTAATTTATTGACGACAAAAAAAAAATTCTAATTGTTTGTAACAAGAAAAGTGAGAGGCTTCTGCGCATGT
>NC_050512.1:32141386-32151733 GCF_002922805.2 Oryzias melastigma
CTCTCGGGGTGGCACCCTCATCCCCGCTTCTGAGCCTCGGCTTTGGAAAGCCAGGCGCCGTTTATGGCCCTTTTTAGTTTTCAGTCTCCAAATTCAGTCACAGAGACACAGAAACACAGTGGAAGCGGCTGCCATGGAGACACGCCCCCAAGTGAGATTAAAACCCCGGTAACCCCTCAGACTAGCTCAGGATCGCATGTTTGACAGACGTCGAGCAGTGAATTCGCCGCGCGGTGAAAGAGGGGCACACTGCTGGTTTGTGGCTCAGAGGTTGTGGAGCTCTGATTTGATAGGAACAATCAGCACGTCAAAACACGGCGACACTCAAAACATCAATTTTTGACTCAACTATGCGTCATTGGGAATGAAAATGTGTCGAATGGGAAGATGTAGGCATTATTTGTTATGACTGAAGTACCAAAATTGGGATAGATTAGGAACCGAAACCAAAACCAAAGAACCACTGTGGCACCAGAACTGATTAAAACCCAATCGGTCCCCAACATAGTTAAAAGAGGTGTTTTTAATGGCCAGTACGCCGTTTGTTTACAGTGCTATTCCTGGCGAGTATTGACCTCTTTGGCTTGCCATAACCTGACGGAGCAGGTTGATGGAGATGATCTGTAGGATTAGAGCAGTGAGAGTCACTTTGATGAAGGTCAGACCGGCGCGCTGCAGATCAGCTGTTTGGAATGTTTCAGTTTATCAGCCGTTTTTAAAGTTTCTATAACTCGTACTGCTAAAGCAGTTATTTGGGTTAGAACTTTGTGTTCTGTTCAGTTCTGCTCAAAGGAAGCAAACACCTCCGTTGTCATGGAGACACATGGATGAACCCAAATTCCATCAACATTTGAATATCCTGATGAAACAGGAGCTGAAATCTGTGATTTCAGTTGTTTTTTTCTGTCCTGGGGGGCTGAGAATATCAGGAACCTGTCCATCCCCCCCCTGCGGACCCTGCAGACCTGCAGATGCAGGAGTGCGTGCCGTCTGCAGAGGCTCTGCAGCATCACCGCGTGCAGCAGCTCAGTGGGTCTGAGGGTGGGTGGGGCGGAAACCATCCAATCACAGAGCTTTCTGCTCCCCCTCCCATCATGCTCTGGGACAACACAGACTCAGCACTTTGTGTTTATGCTGGGTTTGTGTTCGGGACAGGAAGCAGGAGAGGACACCTGAGGGGGATTATTATGGGATGCCGCTCCTTCCATCACCTCTGCAGTTCTGTTTTTACTTCCTCCTCCAGAGCGGTTTGGAGCCGACCTGAAGCTCCTGCAGTTTAGACCAGAGGAGCAGAAAGAGAAACATTTGACAGACAGGTCTGCAGCTGAAACCTGAAATGTTCCTGTCCTCCCCCCCCCCCCCNCCCCCAGAAGGGACGATCAAATATTCAGGATGCTGCGTTTCCTGTTTCTGCCCTTGACATCTGTTCTCCTCACATATTTTATTTTTCCTCTTTTAGGATTTGTTTGATTTCAAACATCACAAATCCTCCCGTTAGTGCAGACATTTAGATAAAAAAGCTCCTGAAAAATCCCAGCTGCTTCTGCAGTTTACTGATGAACCTGCAGGAGTTCAGACCAGCAGAAGCTGCTGCTGAGCAGAGTTTTCCAAACGCTTTCGTTTCCACAGACGAAGGAACGGAAACCGCAGCGCCGTTTTACTGCGTCCAAACAACAGAAACTTCTGAGAGGAAAAAGCTGAAAAGGAGCTGATTCTGAGTGGACACCCCATCACAAAATCAATACGTCTACAGTCGGTTTCAGCTTTCAGCTCCCGTCTGCAGACGTTTTCATAAAAACGTCATTGTGTGGCGTCGGCCGGTGAGAACCTCTGTCTCCATCTGAGAAGAGAAACTCTCCTCTGTTCTGAACAGTTTCACTGCAGAATGAAGCTCCGATGATCTGAGCTTCACACCAACAGCTGCAGCCGTTTCAGCCGTTTTCTTTGAAGGTTTGGTCTCGAGGTTGAAGTGAAACGAGGAGAATCCTCTGGAAGTTTCTCGGCTGCAGCGTTTCCTCATGTGACCCACTTTAGCCGAGGCAGCGCCGCCAGAATGGCGAGCATCTGTGAGGATTGTGGATGGAGGTGGAAGCACAGATAGACCGATGTGAATCTGGTTTGAGTTCTGTTTCCTTCATCTGAACAAACACCGGCGTCGTTCCAGAATGATCTACAGCCGTCATCTCCACAAACTCTCCCAGACTGAGAAGTTCTGCTGCTCAGATTCTGGACAAACCTCCTTCCAGGTGGTTGTCGTGGTTTCCTGCAGCAGCTCCTCCTGATTGTCAGCGTTCCCGCCCACTCGCCGTGAGTCACAAACATGAGAGGAGCAGCAGGACTCAATCAAAGCCTAAAAATACCAAATCCATAAATCTTTGATGACATTCTGCTGGATGAAAGCAGCTTTTCCCTTCCAGGTCTGCAGGGCAGGATATTAAAAAATACTTTAAAACGTGGATTTAAAATGTTTTAAAAATCAATTGAAAACAGTTTTAATCTGGTTTAGTCCAGTTGTGTTTCTGTCAGACTGAACGCAGAGCAAGAACCAGAAAATGAAATTTACCCACAGTTAACGTCAGGACACGTCAGGCTGGAGAAACTGAGGTTTGAGCTGCAGGTGACGATCAGAACCGGAGCTCGAGGAGCTCGAGGAGAGCTCCAACAAATCCGAGGAAGTCAGAACTTCTGAGGGCAGAAGAAGCAGAGAGAAGAAAAACCCCAAATCCTGATGAACCCAGAAACTCCGTCTCATCTGTCAGGAATCACTGATAAAGTTTGGTTGGATGTTTCCTCCTTTCTTCCTCGAGACGAACTTGAGTTTCAATAAAGTAAATGTCATAAATTGAAATAAAAAGGTTTGGAGGAGTTTCAGGATGAAGCTGAAGTTTCAGTTTCTGAGAACAGGAACTCAACAGTGACGTCTTGCTGCTCTGCAGAGTTTTGGGGTTTTTACTGAAGCTTCTGAGACCCGCCTCAGCAGGGGGGTGTCCAGGAGCTCCAGGTCTCCTAAACTAATCCCAGTTTCTGATCAAATCCATCAACCGTCACGCAGCAGGAAAAGATGCTCAGATAATCATTTCCAGCTTCTGCAGTGGACGGAGACGGGTCGTCACGCAGAACAGTTTCAACCAATCAGAGAACTGTTGTTAAAATGACCATCGTTTAGGACTGTGAGGTTAAGAGGACGTCAGGTTCTGATGTGTGGAGACGTTCTACATCATTTCGCTCCCAGCAGCAGATAAGGATAAAAACCTCCCGAGTAAAAGACTGTCTCCAAGACTTCTGCCTGGATCAGATCATCTGTATGGAAGGTTGTTTGAGCCGTAATTCAATTTATTTTGCATTTCTCAATTGACAATGCAATTCATGCAATTTAAAAATGCATTTTGCAATTTGCAATTCAGTATGAAAATTTACAATCCAATATTAAAATGTGAAAAATAAGATATTAAATAAAAACAAAATCAATTGCATTGTAAATTGTTGTGGGTTTTTGATCTCATAATTCAAATGACAATGCATTTTGCAATTTAAGATTCAAGATCAACTTTATTTATCCCCGCAGGGAAATTCAGTAATTTACAGTTCAGTATGTAATTTGACCTTTCATTTGACCTTGCATGATGCATTTGCAAATTGAATTGTCAATTGAGAATACATAATAAATTGGACTAGAAAAGTTGCATTACCTGTGATAATACTAGTGTGAATGTTTTCTGCTGAAGGTAATCAGTAAAGACGGTGAACCTTTTCTCTGAAATTGAGACGCAATTTAATTTAATTGAAGGGATTTGCAATTTTAAAAATACTAAATTCGCTATGAGAGTAGACATTTTGTTAAAGAACTATGAGTTGACCTAATTAAAAAAATGTGTATTTGAAATGCTTAAAAATCCCTAACACATGCCAATTTTGCAAAAATATTTAGTGTGTTGCTTAAATATGAGCTAAACTCAAAATTAGCCCCAAAAACCTAAATAGATGTCAAATTAGCCAAAAAAGCTAGCTCGTTGCTTAAATACTAGATAAACTCCAAAACAGCCTAAAAACTCTCCGAAAACTAAATTAGTCAAAAACGTTATTAGTCTGTTTCTAAAAATAAAATCTAAACTCTGAATTGGCCCAAAAATACTAGCTAAACACAAACATAGCCTAAAATTCATCAGTCAGTTAAATTAATCAAATATGTTAGCATGCTGCTAAAACGTTAGCCAAACTCCAATTTTGCATAAAAAAATCTCAGAAGATGCCAGGTTAGCAAAAAATGCTAGGTCATTGCTTAAATACTAGCTAAACTCCAAAGTAGCCTAGAATTACTCAGTAAACTAAATTAGTCAAAGATGTTAGCATGCTGCTAAAATAAAAGCTAAACTCTAAATTGGCCAATAAAAACTTCATTAGATAACAATTTAGCCAAAAATGTTAGCATGTTGCTAAAATATTAGGTAAACACATTTTTTTTCAATAATTACTGTACGAAGATATATCGTGAATATATTTAAAGGTTTATCTACTTAAATTAAAAGACTTTCTTTCATTTCCAATGGCGCATTTTTTGCTCAATCCTGCTTGAAGCTCCGCCCACTTTCTATTCCATCAAACTGACATAAATGTATTCAGATTTTGCTTAAATTACTGTTCAGCTCTATTTCGTGATGAACCTCTGGGCTCCATTTGGATCCGCTGCTCTTCATTGTGGTTACCTCAAAAAGGAAAAAAAAGTGAAAATGTGGTGAAGGTCATCTCCACCTGTTCCCAGGTAAATCCCACCTGGCCATCGTGCAGCGAGTGAACAACGAGGGGGAGGGCGACCCCTTCTACGAGGTGATGGGCATCGTCACCCTGGAGGACGTCATCGAGGAGATCATCAAATCTGAGATCCTGGATGAGACGGACCTCTACAGTAGGAGAATCCACCAAAGATCTTCAGGATGACCGAACGTCTGAAACCATTTACCGCCTTTTCTGTGCTCATCAGCCGATAATCGAACCAAACGGCGAGTCTCTCACCACGAGCGGAAGCAGCAAGACTTTTCCATCTTCAAGCTGTCGGAAAACGAGATGAAGGTCAAGATTTCTCCTCAGCTCCTCCTGGCGACGCATCGGTTCCTCTCCACAGGTACCGGCCGCTCTTCCTCCAGGTTCCTGGAGACGTGGAGGAAGAATCAAACCTTCTCTCCGTCTTTCGCCTCCACCCAGAGGTGGAGCCCTTCAAACCTGCTCACATCTCCGAGAAGATCCTGCTGCGGCTCATCAAACACCCCAGTGTGGTCCAGGAGCTGAAGTTCGACGAGAAGAACAAGCGAGCGCCGCAGCACTTCCTGTTCCAGCGCAACAAACCGGTGGACTACTTCACCTTAGTGCTGCAGGTAAGAGGCGGCTGACGAGGATCCGTGAGGAGTCTGAGACTCAACCGTCTCTCTGGTGTCCCTCAGGGTCGGGTGGAGGTGGAGTTTGGTAAGGAGGCGCTGAAGTTTGAGAACGGAGCTTTCTCCTACTTTGGAGTTCCTGCTCTCATGCCTTCAGGTACGGATGAGAAGACCTTTCTCCTTTCTCCAGGTGTTGCTTGAAGATCAAATTCAGCCTTTTTCCTTCAGGACAGACGGAAAGATTAAGCCTTTTTTAAGATCAAATCTTCTTATTCCACTATTGGAGAAGACTCTGTTGATGTTTTTATTTAAGCTTGTTCATCATAAAGGGATTAACACTTTGACTCCAGAGCTCCAGTGTTGATGTTCTCTGATTTACTGGAACTTTTCAACCGTTTACGCCATCATTCCAGTAGATTCCTCTACTGGAATGATGGCGTAAACGGTTGAAAAGTTCCGGTAAGTTAAACATTTTGTGTTTAAGCGTCACCGACGACGCCTCAGGTGTTAAAGGGTTAATTTACAAAGACAATTAAAGCTGCGAGCGGCGCTGTATGGCCCGCAGTCGCTACCTGCGTGCCTCTTCGCGTGAACATCGCTCGAACAAAAGATTAATTTTCCCAAACGGCGTTTATTTACAATTCAAGATGGCGGCCTCTTCCCAAGGTCAAAGGTCAATGAAACTTCTGTGTTGGTTGAAGACTCCAGGTGGCGGCATGTTTCTGAAGTTTCGTGAAAATCGTACAAACAAGTGTCGTTTTCCGTCTAAAAATCTGAAAAACGCCAAATCTCGCACTTTGTCCCAAAATGTTCGCCAAACCATAGGACATGTCGCCATCCCATAATAGTTTCAAACTGTTTAGTGAGTTCAATGTAGACTTTTTAAAGATGGCCGACTGCTCTACAGACGAGTCCTCCGGCCGTCAGAGGATCAGCATCCCGGTCCAGGACATCCACAGAGACTTCACCTGTAACTCTGTCTTCTCCTGGGCAGTGAACCGGTCCCCGTCCCGCAGCAGTGGTCTGGACCGGTCCGAGTCCATGCTGTACGGAGGAAGCATGGGTCAGCTGAACGGCGGGGGCAACGTCTACCTGCCGGACTACTCCGTCAGACAGCTGACACACCTGCAGATCATCAAGGTCCCGCCTCCTTTTTCCACTGTGACCCTCTTCTGTCCATCTGGTGTTTGATCTCCGACGTTTGAGGAGAAGGTCATCCATGGGCCTTTTGTCTTTGAACTGAAAAGATCAAACAGAACTTCAAAATGTTGAAGGTGTTGAGGAGTTTGGAGCCTTTGGTTTGTTCTCTGGTAGAAAAGGAAACTAAATCATGTGAAGCTGAAGAGGTCAACGAGGTCAAAGAGCTTTAAAATGTTCAGTAGAATCAATTTCCTGGATCAAAGTGGATCTAAGATCAGAGTTTTCAGATGGTTCAGAAAAAACGTCTCAACTAAAACCAGCAAGCTCCAAAACTCCCCAATACCAGGACAGGAAGTGCAGTTTTACTGAGAAAAAAGCTGAAAACTCACAACTGAATTTATAATTATTGACCTTTTTTTAAAACTCAATATAATTTAAATGAAAAAGAACGACACAATCAGTAAAATATTAAATTAGAAACGTTCAAACAACCTTTAGAAGGATCATCTTCAACCTGTTCTGTGTACTTACTCCCAGAATGCTTTGCTCCTGTGCGGCAGATCACCCGGAGCCACTACCAGAACGCCCTGACGGCCACCAGGATGGACAGCTCTCCACAGACGCCCGATGCCGACGCCCGCCTCGCCGACGACAGCGCCCAGGCTCTGGAGCCGCCGCCCACGGACCGCGCCGCCACGCTCGCGCCCCCCGAGCACGCCACCCTCATGCCCCCGCCCAGGGACCACTGCAGGCCCAGCTCAGCACGGACCAGAGGACAGCAGTCCAGCATCCCCCACAGCACGTCCTTCCTGAACGAGAAGAACCGCATCGTCCGTGAGTCACCGATCAGAGGAAGAAGAGCAGCTCCATCACCGCAGGTTTAGTCACAGGTCATAGGTCCCACGTCCCAGGTCACCGGTCCCAGGTCATAGGTCACAGGTCACACATCTTAGGTCACAGGTCACACATCTTAGGTCACAGGTCCCATGTCCCAGGTCAAAGGTCCCATGTCCCAGGTCAAAGGTCCTAGGTTCCAGGTCACAGATTCCAGGTCACAGGTCCCAGGTCACACGTCCCAGGTCACACGTCCCAGGTCACAGGTCACAAGTCCCAGGTCCCAGGTCACACGTCCCAGGTCACACGTCCCAGGTCACAGGTCCAGGTCATAGGTCACACGTCCCAGATCCCAGGTCACAGGTCACAAGTCCCAGGTCACACGTCCCAGGTCACAGGTCCCAGGTCATATGTCAGACGTCCCAGGTCACAGATCCCAGGTCACAGGTCCCAGGTCACAAGTCCCAGGTCCCAGTTCACACATCCCAGGTCACCGACCACACGTCCCGGGTCCCAGGTCACAGGTCCCAGGTCACAGCCCACAGGTCCCAGGTCACACGTCCCAGGTCACCGGTCACACGTCCCGGGTCACAGGTCCCAGGTCCCAGGTCCCAGGTCACAGCCTCAAAGATCAGCTCAGAGGAAGAAACCAGGGAGGAGTGGAAGTTTCAACGTTTTGGTCGGTTTTCAGATTATGTGTGAATGTTTGGTTTCATATCAGAGGAAATAAAGATCTTAGTAAAAATTCTGAATATTAAATTTTCATAAGTGAAAAATGAAAACTGATGGATGCAAAATACAGTGAAGGAGAGACTGAGCTGGAGGTGGAACAAACTGCGCTAGCAACTGTTGCTAAGGACTTCTCTGACGACCAGATCCATCGACAAATGTAAAGTTTTAAGCATAAAGCTGAAACATCACAAAGCTTCTTTTAAAGATTTTGGTTAGTAGACATTGAACTTTCAGATTAAGGCGGGGGCCGCAAATTATCAACTTGGGGGCCACAAATGGCCCGCGGGCCGACAGTTTTACACCCCTGGGTGAAATTCACCGTGAGAGGATCTGACAGCAGATCTCATCCGATAAACACAGGAAACTCAAACTTCATGAAGGTTCAGAAGTCAGTAAATGTTTAACAATCCTTGTTGTTTGTGTTTGTTCAGGCAGTAAATCTGATGGACAGAAGAGTCCGAGTGACTCTGTGTTCCTCAGGATGGATGAGATCCCGTACATCCGAGAGGACCGATGTGAGGCCGACCCGCATGCAGGTTAGCCCACTTCACCTCCATGAAAACCGATGCAGGACAGAAACCCGAGTCCACCTGTCAGGGCGGTAGAAACCGAAGGCCTCAAAAAGAGTTTGAGCATTCAAGAACGGACATTCTTCAGCAAACCATGAACATTTTAAACCCCAAAACGTAAATCCTAAAAAGAACTCTTTAAATGTGATATTCCACTGAGTGACAGCAGAGTTTCTTAAAGCATTCAGCAGGTGAAGGTCTTTAAAGGAACTCAAAGCCTTAAAGGCCTCAGATTCAGAAGAAACAAGAAACTTTTAAACACAATTTATGAATAAATATTCTTTAATAAGAAATAATGAACTGTCAGCTAATATTTACCAGAATACATTCAAATGAAACATTTAACTTCAATGGAAATGTTCTTTTTGATGTTTTAAACATGTTCTTGTAGCATTTTTCTCATGATAGAGGATCTATATAAAAGATTAAAACTGTTTGTATTTCTCAATTCAGAAGCAGATGAAAACCGGATGCTTGAAAATACACAGACTAATGAAATGGGCGGGGCCAAAGTCTACCTTTTCCACTCCAATTCTGAAGTATCCACTTGCAGACAAATAGATCTATTAGAGTCTTAATTTTCCCAATTGTTTTGCTAAGCTAATGTTAGCTTGTGGTTGTAAAAATGTGTAAGCTAGCTTGGGAGTGTAAACAAAGGGTTGATGGAATATTAGTGGAGCTAGTTTCTGTGCCAACAGCCCCGCCCACAACCCAGAACCACAATTCTAATGAGCTGCAGAAAATATGTCTTCAAAATGAAAGTTTTCTTTTTTTTATTTAGACTAAAAACTGTATAATCATAATTAAAACACTAGTGGGAACAATTTAACTAAAGTAAAAAAATATAGTTCAGTTCAAACACTTTACTGGAATGAAAAGTTACAGAAAGTTTTTTGTTTCTTTTCTGTTGATGTGCTAAAGCCAAACTCTTTTTATTCTCTACAAACAAAATAAAGTTTGTGCTTTAGTATCAAAACATATTTGAGTCACGAGATCAGAGGAAGTGAAACTCTTAACTTCACACGTCTCCAGTGCTGCAGTGGGTCCACAAACGCAGAGTCTGAATCGGTTCTTCCTACAGGAACCTGAACATCTTTTGTTCTCTCTCTCTCAGACATGGCCTCTGTTCCCATGGAGACGGACACGTCGCCTTTCATCAGCAGCCTGTCGCTGAGTAGCTCCGAGGACACGCTGGGCAAGAAACTGCTGCTCAAACTCAGTCAGTCTCTTCATGCACACACACATGCACACACACATGCACACACACATGCACACACACATGCACACACAGAGCCCACAACTAAATCTTCATCTCTAAAAACAAGAGTATGATAAATCTGCTGAATGTCCTCAAAATGTGACCTGTGCTCAGGAGGCTTGTCTTTACACAAAAACAAACACACACACACACACAAAACTTCTGTGTAAATATGTCATCTCCAGAAAGCAAGTTTAACTCCAAAAAGTAACCATAAACATCAGCATAACGTTAACCTGAAAATCATTTTGGTTTTTACACAATTAAAACCCGGGTCCCCACAAGACCACAAAAACAGACGCACAAACGCTCCGCCTATTCATCCATTCTGTGCTTCTCTTTGACTCACACCAACCAAACACATGTGCAAGCACACACACTCACACTAACACCCACTGGCAGACAAACGCGCACACACTCACACACACTCACCCCCCCCCCCCCC
>NC_050512.1:32151760-32153875 GCF_002922805.2 Oryzias melastigma
ACACACACACATTCTGCTGCTTTGAACTGGCCTACTTTATATTCTTCTGCAGTTTCTCGCAGCGTCCACAGCAGATCTCTGGGTTTCATTCCTGAACATTTTAACAGCTGAACATGAAACTCTTCAGCTTTTCAAAAACAACACAAACTTCACCATCGTGTGTGAAACAGAAACCGTCTTCTGTCCTCCCCGACTGAACATCACGCCGATATTTACCAGGAACAGGAGAATGGCGTGTTTGGGTTTAGTGAGTCTATAAATGTTTTTGATTTGATGGATCTGACGTCATGTTTTCTGATTAATAAACTAAACTCACAAAAGCATTAAGATAAACGCTAAATTAATCTGTCAATATTTGAAGTTAATTTTTAAATTGCTTTAATTCTCATTTTTGAAAACATCCTTTTGATTTCAGAAGCTTTTGTCTCATTTTTACATGTCAGTTAAATTCTGTTTGAACTTTTAGCTTAAATATATTCTTAAAGGTGTTTTTGTTTGTGTCAGATTAATTTCAAACACAGTTTGTTATTTTTAGTCAAATCTGTTGTTGGGTTGATAAAACCGATTAATCGATTTAAATCAATTTAAGCTTAATAGATAAATAATCGTTTCATAAAAATATAAATTGATTTAGCAAATAAAGCTAAAGTCTGCTAGCTTGATGCTAGCGTTTAATGGAATTTCCCATAGGACGGCTAATGCTAACACTCAGTCGACCTAATTCTGACTAAATGAACATCTTTATAAACTCACAGGGATTCATTTTCTGAACTCTTTAAAGGAAATATTTTTAAAGTACCTATTTGTGGTCTAAAACCTTGTTTTTTCCTCATACTTTGGTTATTCTTGAAAAAAGTGTACTTCTGTAGCGCGAGCTCCCTCTAGTGGCCAAACTGAAACGTCCTCCAGGAGAAGCAGAACAATGTTAACATTGTTAATGTTAAATCCATGTAACACTGTATGATATTAACAATCTCATATTTCCATATTACATTTTACAGTTTGTGAACTGGATCAGATTAACATAAATATATTCAAGTTATTTATGCGATTATTAATGTATTTATAAACAAATGTATATAAATGTTTAAGTTGTATAAACTCTATATTGAAGGATCCAAAGAATTGAAAACAATTGAATCGATCCAGGTTCTTGTGAATCGAATCGTTTCTGTAAATCATTATTAATACTCAATCCGAGTAAAATAGTTTTTATTTTAGTTTAAAGGTTTTTCTGCATAAACTGCTTCTTTTGTTCCTGTTGATCGCATCACATTCTCAGACTTTACTGCACTTTTGTTTTTATTATCAGCATCGATTGACCTGAAACTTCACTGAGTTAAACCAGAAAAACAGCGACAACACAAACATGAAACATCATTAAAATACTGAAACATGAAGCTGAAATCAGACGGTATTTGATGGAGTTCTTTTAGTTTGGACTTGAAGATGTTCATGGTAGTTCGGTTGATCTCCATGTTTATGTACGACGATCAGATTCCTGTTTTAAAATCTCTCTGCTACATTTATTGATGTCAGCTGTGATAAATGTCGTTTTCTGTCAGAAAGAAGAGTTTCAGTGTTTTCCAACATCCAAACTGTTTCTTCAGGTCATAAGAAGAGGAAAAAGTCCCACGATGGAGAAAGGACTCCTGAGGACATTTCAGAGCAGCCGCTGGTGAGAACCTAGCGGCCCTCGGGCGTCCGACCTCATCGTCTGATGGCTCTGTAAGCCTCTGCTGAACGGCAGCTCTCAGAGTTTCATCTGAAACACGCTCTGCACGAACGCGCCGTTCACTCCGCCAGGATTAAGCTGCACATGTGGGTGGAGGACGGACAAACGGAGCGCCACTTCCTGTCGGCTCTGGGTTTTCCTGCTGATGTTCACTTTTAGAGGAATGACCGAGAATGTCGAATGTCTGCATAAGAAATCGTCGTTTTTCTACTTTGTTCACGTCGTCACTGAAGGTTTGTTTCCAGGGAAGACCAAAGATATTTCGCTAATTCGTCCCCAAAAAGAACAAAAAGAAACATCAGAAAAAAAAACAGAGGAGGTTTAGTTTGAGGCTTTTAATTTGAAAAGCTTGGCTGAATCCTCCAGGAAGATCTGCTCCA
>NC_050512.1:32154048-32165579 GCF_002922805.2 Oryzias melastigma
CCACAATGCACTGGTCCACTCGCCCCACAGTTTACTGGGATTTCCTTCCTGTAGTTCTGAGCTGCAACGTTCTTTCCTCCATGAAAGCAGAAACTTTTTCATTGTGAAGTTTCTGTTGATGCAGAGAAAAAGTTTTCTAAATCTGGAAAATTAATCAAACAAATCAATCTTACAATCAAAACATATTGATTGACTTTAAAAATGTCACTTTTGTCCCAAATTGTTTCTATTTTCCCCGACTGTCCATAAGGTTGAAAGAAGGATCCGGACCACCATGAAAGGAAATGAAAATATCAGGAAAACGATGAGAGAAGAGTCAGAATTTGACCAGAATCAAATCATACATTTATGATTTATAGTTAGAATTTTATGAGAAAAATTTAAAAGCTAAATGTAACACTTTATTTTAAAAAAAGTATGATGTTTTAATTGTGAAATGGCAACATTTGAAAGCATAAATTTACTAGTATATTCTCTAAAAATGTTTATTTTCTATTTTATAATTATTTATTTTTTCTTGAGATTTTTTCCTCATATTTTTATACAACTTTATTTTTGAGTTTTTACATTTTCACATAATTAATTTATTAATAAATAGTTCGATTGTATTATCTGAAATTTAAGAATTATTTTCTTGTAAAACTATTTTTTTATCCTGTTTTTTCTTTATTTTGATGATAAAATTTTGAACTTTTTCTCATAATTTTACTACTTCATTTTATTTTTCTTACTTTTTCCTCACACTTTAATGTCTTTATTGTCATGAAAATAAAATATCTCTCATAATGTTAGTTTAATTCAATATATTTCAATGTATTTCTCATAAGAGTTTGCCTTAAAATTTGGATTTTTGGATGACAAATTTTGACTTTTTTCTTAAACTAAACTTTTTCTCACTCTTCTGTTTTTATTTCATGAAAATGTTTTTCTTTCAGTTTTACAGTTTAATTCAATTAATTTTGATTTTTCTCATAATTTTACTTTATTTTCATAAAAGTTTGGATTTCTGGACTTTATTCTTGTAAAGTTTTGACTTCTTTTATATAATTATCCAATTTTTTTCACTCAATTTCTTTAAATTTGACTCATTTATTTCTTATTCTTTCATGGTGGCCCTGAGACTCTATTATTAGGAAGTGCTATAAATGCAAATGTTATTAAAACTTGAAGCTTTCTGATCATGACAGTGACTAGAATGTGTTCGGTAACATTTACTAACTCATGCAGGAGTTTTTGTGTTGATCCACATTTGGGTTTATTTTCATTATTTTATTTGCTTCAGAAACGATTGAAGTTCAGATGAGAAAACAGTTTCGTATCTCTTATTTCAGATTTCACGTTTCCTGATGTTTTCTTGAAATAATTCGTCTCTTCAGATCCAGATTTTCGTATTACCCCTGAAGCTTTTGTATGCAGAGCATCTGTAGAGTTTCTATCAGGAAGTGACATCAGAGCCCAGCGTCTCCTGGAATGATCGGGCATCTGCACGTGCATGAGCACGAGCGCAGCTGCAGTGCTGAGGCTCCGCCCCTCCCAAGAGGATGAAAGGCTTTCAGAGGTTGAAGGTCCAATCGTCGACATCAGTGGAGACCGACTCCAGCTTTCTGCTCCGAAAAGCTTTTTTAAAGAATGTCTGATGGGTTTTTATGGTCCTTCAAAATAAGAGTCCAGAGAAATGCTTCTAAAGACAATCATGACCGGATGGGGGGGGGGGGGGGGGGGTAGGGAGAAGGCGGAGCATCCTTTCCTGGGTGCAGGATGTGAAACCAGCTGAGTCACTTTGCTGCATTGGAGCGTGAGCTGCAGCCAATCAGGACTCTCCTCTGAGGTCGACCACAGAACAGACTGTTCTCCTGGACGCTGCAGAACCAGCAGGAAACTCAGAAAATCCTCCTTCAGGACGGGTTTTAAACTTGTAAACCTTATTTTGCATCGAAACTTGTGAGGAAATAAAATAATTCCACAATGAAAGTATGTTGCAATCATGAAGGTAAAAGTCTCTGATTCTTTTAGGGAAAACTGCAATAAAAAATAAAAATAAAAGCAATAAAAGCTGCAATGGAGTTTCTATGGGATTTTGGATTCTTGGAGCCACTTCCTGTTTGGAATGTCAGGGGGAGGGGTCACTCAGTCCAAATGTCTTATAGGCAATAGCTTTAGCACTGACATGCTAACATATTAGCATCATGCTATTATAACACAAATATTTGCATCAGGCTAGCATCAAACTAGCATAATGCTATTGTGTTAGCAACATGCTACCATCAAGCTAATGTATTGCACATATTGTAGCATAATGCTAGCTTGATACTTGTGCTAGCTTCATGGTAACATGAAGCCTTATAGAACTAATCTTGATGTTAGCGCAATGCTAACTTAATACCAATACGTACTTCATACTAACATATTAGAATTATACAACTATGTACGCAACATGCTAATATAATGCATACATGTTAGCATAATGCTAGCTTAATATCTGTTTGCTTCATTTTTAAAAAATGTTAGCATTATACAACAGAGTTAGCAACATAACATCATGCTAACACAATGCTAATATGTTGGTATCATGCTAATATTGCGTTAGACTACTGCTAATTTGTTAGCATCATGCTAACATCATGCTACCATGGTGCTCATGTTACCCAGAGGTTAACATCATGCTAGAATTATGTTAACATTCAAACTAACATATCGCCAAATGTTTCAGAACAAATTTGATGGACTGTTGATAGACTTTGTTCCAAGTTTATTCTCGAGTCTTTTTGTAACTTTATATAAAGAAAATATCAAGAATTTATTTTTATGTGTTCTGTCTGAACTAAGGAAATACAATTATATATTATAAAGTCATTTAACGTTTTATTGAAATGAGACAAATAAGCAACAGAATTTTACACATTTTCAGTGACGTTAAAAACTTGATTGTATGAATTCAGGAATAAAAAAGCTTAAAAGAGTCGTCTGATAAGGTTTATAATTTATTTGAGCACAAACAAACAGCGGCCGAGTGCCGACCCGCTTCACATGGGGTGGATCACCTTAAGGACACTGCAGGCGGGAAGGACAGACAGAAGGACTTTGTTCAACGATGGCACAAAAATGGAGACTGAGATTTAACGAGAGGCGGCGGCTTCTTCAACCATCACACCCTCAACACGGACATGCTAAATGTGCTTTTACTCTGAAAGGTAACATGGAGACCTTTAAAGACCTTCTCCATCCTGTTAAGTTTACAGATTTTGATTTGGAGTGTTGTTTGATTTCAATGGAACCGTTTATAGTTTCTGCTTTTCTACATAAACATGTTTTTATCTTCAGCGACAGTTTTATTGAGCAGAGAGTCGGTTTAGGTCGTACCGTCTGAGATTAAATACTCTTTTAATCTCTGCATGTTAATCCCACATTTGAAGAGAGCAGCTCACATGTTCCTGCAATACCTCCCATCTCCACTAGGTGTCAGTAAGAAAACATGAAACTCCTGTACATTTGGAAGACCCAAAGAAGAACTTCAGCAGGTTAGAGGAGAGTAACAGACTAAAGAGAGAAATCAGGAGTGTGTCGCTTCAACCGGTGATGGTTTCAGAACCGCAAAGTCACAAAACAAATGAAAAGGTCACTTTAAATGATCCAGGAGTTATTTGATACTGAATAAAACATTTTAGATTTACTTTCTTAAGGAAAGTTTGTTAAATTATTGATTAAAATAGATCAGAAACTCTCATTTGCTCTTATTTTCCTCTCTAGAATGATGCTTATTTTGATTAAATTTTACTTTAAGCATCACAAGTTTGTAACAAAGTGGAATTTTATACTTCGTGCATCATTATTTACACTCTGGTTTATGTGCACAGATGTAAAAGGTGAAGAATTTACCATTAATGCAGGAAAATAAATGAAGCTTAAAGATTAGAGATGAGGAGAAACATCTTCAGTAATCTGAGATGAAAGAATCCAGTTGATTGATGGAATCTGGATGAGTGAGAATCTACACAAACTTTAAATAATGAAACTAAAATCAGTAACTCTTTTAAATAAAACACCAAAGATCTCAGGAAATACAGTTTGTGGTTGAAAATATTTTCTGATTTGTCGTCTAAAGCAGAATTCAGACTTTACAGGAAGACTGTGTTTGTTCTGTACTCTTATTGTGAAAGGATCTTTAGTGAACAGGAAGTGAAGGTTACATCAGCGTGTGGCGCTCTTGGGCGTTTTCTAAAGGACCATTGCACCTCCCAGAAGGTTTTTACCTGTGCGTGAAAGCAGAAACACCTGCCCTCCGACTGATCTACTGCAGGTTAACCAATCAGAGGGCAGAACAGAAAGACAAAAACGGAAAAGGTGGAACTTCCTGCCGCAGACAGGAAGTTCACAGCAGCTCTACTGGACTTTGGTGACGGCCTCGTGGATGGACTGAGCGATGTAGTCGATGTTCTTGGTGGTCAGGCCGCACATGTTGATGCGTCCGCTAGCCATCAGGTACACGTGCTTCTCCGTGATCAGGTACTCCACCTGTTTAGCTGCAAGATGAAGACCAAACACGGATCAGGAGGAATCTCTGAAGATCAGCTTCCGTCCACCACAAGAACAGAGAGAACAGAACAGACGACGTCCGATAAAACAGTTGATCCGCAGCAGAAGGAGGACCGGGTGGCAGAGGGAACACCCCGCGGCAGAAGGGCCGACCCGTGGAAAATGGAGCGCCATGGGGTAGAGGGGACGCCACGGGGTAGAGGGGACGGCACGGGGTAGAGGGGACGCCACGGGGTAGAGGGGACGCCACGGGGTAAAGGGGACGCCCCGCGGCAGAAGGGTCGACCCGAGGAAAACGGGGCGCCAGGAGGCAGAGGGGGCGGCCCGCCGCAGAGGGGCCGACCCGTGGAAAATGGAGCGCCATGGGGTAGAGGGGACGCCATTGAGTGGAGGGGACGGCACGGGGTAGAGGGGACGCCACGGGGTAGAGGGGACGCCCCGCGGCAGAAGGGGCGACCCGAGGAAAACAGGGCGCCAGGAGGCAGAGGGGGCGGCCCGCGACAGAGGGGCCGACCCGTGGAAGACGGGGCGCCATGGGGTAGAGGAGACGTCCCGCGGCAGAAGGGGTAACGCGAGGCAAAAGGGGCGACCCGAGGCAGAACGGACGACATGAACCAGAACAGACACATGGAAGGGCAGACACCACGCTGAAGAATAGACGTCACGCCATACAGGAGACGCCACACTTCAGAGCAGACGCCAGGAAAAACGGACGCCACGTGGCAGAGCGCAGGTCACGCTGCAAAATGTAATTAAACTGATTTCCGATCAATCTAATCAGATAAAAATTGGATTTTTAGAAAAGTTTTAGAAATTATTTTTGCGTAAAAATAATGTTTTATTGAAGTTTCTCAGATAGTTCTGAAGGATTCTGCTGCAGAGATGAACTGAGTTTTGGACCAGCATCACTTCACGGCAGAACATCACCAATCAGGAGCTCCCGCTGTCGGCGTGTTTCAAACTTACGGTTCAGGCCGGTGAAGCTGAACATCCCGATCTGCTGAGTGATGTGGTCCCAGGTCCCCGGGGTGCCCAGAGCCTCCAGCTTGCTCCTCAGCTGAGACCTCATCAGCAGCACCCGGTCCGCCATCGTCTTCACGTTCCCCTTCCTGAAGACACGGAGAACCACAGAATCAACCGCCGGAAGTCCAGATAAAAACTGACAAACATCTGCGTGTTTGGGACAAACGAGAAGCTGAAAACTGCGGCGGAGCGTACCATTCTGCAAACAGCTCAGGGCTGGTGAGCGTCCTGCTGACGATGCGTGCTCCTTGAGAAGGCGGGTTGGACCAGGTGGTTCTCACGATCTTCTCCATCTGGGACAGGGTGCGCGTCAGGTTGTCACCGTCTTTGGCAACAACCGTCAGATTCCCCACCCTCTCGTCTGCAGAGCCACAGAGAGCGGCGAGTTTAAATCATGAGCGGCGTGGACAGGAACACGACGAGCAGAGGGTCACTCACTGTAAAGGCCAAAGTTCTTGGAAAAGGACTGAGCGATGAAGAGCTCGAAGCCCTCGGAGACGAAGAAGCGGATGGCCCAGGCGTCTTTATCCAAGTCTCCAGAAGCGAAACCCTGATAAGCCGAGTCGAAGAAAGCAAACAGCTTCCTCCTCTGGAGAGGAAGAGGAGAACTTTATGGACCAGCAGAGAAAGAATGGAAGCTTTCCGGTACAAGACCTTCAGAAATAACTTCTATTTATCATGAGAGCAGAAAGAAAAGGTCGAGATGTGGAGGGAAGGCTCTCACCTTCATGATCTCCGCGATGGTCTTCCACTCCTCCTGGGTGGGGTCTGTGCCGGTGGGGTTGTGTGCACAGGCATGGAGGACGAAGATGGAGTGCTCTGGAGCTTTCTGTGGACAGAGAGTCAGAACGAAACGTTCCTGATGGAGAACTCACAGCTGCTCCTCCTCACGTCTGTAACTCTCCAACAAACAACCTCATGATGGAAACCGGATGAAAACCACCGATCCAGAGGACCAACAGAAACCCCTCGCGGCTTATGTGCTAGCATCACGTTAACATCATGTTAGCCTGATGCAGATATGATACCCTCTGGCTAAAATCATAACATAATGCTAATGTGTTAGCATCACATGAATGTCATGCTAGCATGATGCAAATATAACATCCTCAAGCTAAAATCATGCTAGCATTATGCTAATGTGTTAGCATCACGCAAACATCATGCTAGCCTGATAGCAATACTAAAATCCTACTAGAAAAACGCGTTTATACTGGTGAAAATATGTTAGCATAATGCAAATATACGAGCTAGCGACACACTGGAAGACCTGCAGGAAACCTTTTACGGTCATTGAAACCAAATGTGAGATGAAAATGAAAACCGTCTTGTTTACGCAGCGTCTGGTTAAGTTCCTGACTCTGATCAATCATCCGCTCCTCACCTCCAGGTCATCCAGGAGCCCCGTGAGGTCCAAACCCCTCTTTGCTGCGTCCCAGTAGTGGTACGGACGGATGTCTTTGAAGCCGGCGTCACCGAACACACCGTTGTGGTTCTCTGGGATGGAAGAACAGACGCGTGAAACGGATGGTTCTCAAGTTCCTTCTCAGTAGAACCTGCTGTGGTGGAGCGTCTCACCCCAGGTGGGTGCAGAGACATAGACAGGTGTTGCTGTGTTGTTGGAACCGTTGTACCAGCGCCGCAGGAAGTCTGCCCCAATCCTTAAAGCACCGGTCCCACCGAGACACTGGACCGCTCCGACCTGTGAGGATAGGAACCTGATCAGCGTTTCTTCAACTGAGGTTTGGACCTCTTCGCGGAGGCCCCGCCCTCTATCTCACCCGGCCTTCCTGGATGGCGGCGCTGTCGTCTCCCAGAGCGACCTTTGAGGCGGCGGCGCGGAACTCGGGCAGGCCGAGGATGGGAAGGTACTCGTGGTTCAAGCTGCCGTCCTCGACGATCAGACGCTCCACCTTCTTGACCACGGGCAGAACCCACGGCTGGCAGTCGTCAGTACGGTAAGCTGGAGGGGACAAACGGAAAACAAGTGTTCACACAGGAGGAACCACGGCGTGGAAACTGATGCTGTTTAAGGCAGAACCAGACGGTTCTGGAGATCCAGAACATCCTTCAGATTCATCATCCATATTGATCTGAAATCTCCTTGGAAACACAGCATGTTCAAGGAGAACTCATGCAGAACCTCCAGAGAGCCAATCAGGTCCGTTCTCTCATTTATATCCCACAATTCAAAGAGTTTTAACGTGAAACAGAACAAACATGAACCCACTAAACCTAAACTGTTCACCAGAGCCGTCGACTGATTAAATATTTCACTGTCAATTATTTACACGTCACATTAAGAATGATTGATCACAAGTGAATCCCATTTATTTAACTGTTTTTAATAGTACTTTTTAAAAAATCGTATTCCACACAAAGAAAAAAAAATATTTAAAAACACTTCAGGGATCGGAATAAAACCCTAAAATGTTCAACTCGGGTTGCAACTGAAATAAACTAATCTGGACATAAAGAAGAGAATATGGAGTCAAACTCCCAAACCTAAAGATAAAACATCTGAAAACGACAAAACTCTGAGCAGAACTTTGGTGATTTAAGGTCCATTTAGATGGACGGATACATGTTCAGTGTTTAAACTCACAGAAGAGAAAATTATTCTTTATTTACATTTTAAAATCAGATAAATTACAACTTTCATGCTGAAGATTCAGTGAACAGAAAGGAGCTGTGGCTGTGAATCTGTTCACTGTGTTTTGTGGGAAAAGACTAAAAATGTCTCAGTATTACATTTATTTAGAGCTAAAAACAACTGATAATAAATCATTTCCATTTAAAATCCTGCACTGGTGTCGAGCGTCAGTCATTCCCTCTGAAACGTAACAATTCTTAAACTACAATGTTCTGCAATAAAACCCCAGAGATTATGATCCGCTTCAGGATCAGGATTAACCTCCGAGTGGAGAACATTTTTAACCCCTGAGGAACTCCTGGTGCTCCACGCTTCTGCAGAGGCCTCAGATGACAGGATCCGAAGGGGAAAGTGACCTTCAAAGGTCATGAGTGTCGGGGGGGGGTCTTCAGAAGAATATTTGTGAGGAATGACCAGCACGAACAGATCAGGAGGAACATGAACCGCGAGAGAAGCTGCTCTGAGTTTGAGAGACAAACGAGTGTGGGACAGACCGCCGTTGTTCCAGACACGTGACCGCTGCGGGTATCCGGACCGGTCTCCAGCAGAACCAAACAGAAACTTAGAAGGAGCTTCATGTCACAGCGTTTCTCCTCAAACGTTCAGGTCAAACTGGTCTAACGATCAAACGACAACAAACTTTGATGCCTTTTGTGAAACCAACCAATCAATGAACCTCCTGATAAAAGGTGGAGGTTCTACTGAAGGTCATGAAGTTGAAGCTACAGCAGAATTCCTTCATGTTTCCTTAAACCAGGATTGTCAAACTCAATCACAGGGGGCCGAAATCCAAAACACACCTGAGGTCGCGGGCCGAACAGGACAAATATTTATTGAAGACACTAAAAACTACATTTTAAAACCATAAAACTGTAACTTTTTAACATGATTATGAACTAGATATATAACATTACCTGTGACAATACTAATGCGAATGCTGTAAGCTAAATTTGGGTGCTGAAGATGCAGAAATTGATAGCTAGAAACGCTGAAGCTGATAGCCAGCTAAAACATTAGCAAAATGACAAATTAGCCTAAAAAAAAAACAACTAAAAAAACTAAACTTAGGTTAGCAAAAACAGCTAGTATGTAACTGAAATGTTGGCTAAAAAAAAAAAAAAAAAAGTTTAGTAAATGTCAAAATAGTCCAAAAAGCTGCAGAATGCTAATTTTTTAAAAACCCGTATCTTTTAAACATAATTCTGCATAATAAAAAGGCAGGAATATTATTCCAGAATAAATTAACTTAAACCTTAAATAACTTTCAATATTTTACTCTCTATAAAAATATATTTTGTCAAAATTTTTCAAGTTAGAAATGAGCAAAAGATAACATTGGATCATTAATAACAATAAAGTAAAATGATCTGGAGGGCTGGATAGAATTACCCGGAGGGCCGGATCCGGCCCCCGGGCCTTAACTTTGACACATATGCTTTATACCATATACAAAACTACAACTTCAATCACGAACGAGTGTAGAGTTTCTCTGTGTAGACTTGTAGCTTGTGTTAAATTCAGTTTCCAACAGTGACTGTGATCCACTGGTTGATGCCAACACTCCAGCTGATGGTCAGACGTCACCAGGAGTTTTGAAGTTCTCCATAAATTCCTAAAGACTCCAGACTTTGGAGCTGGAACAGGACGAGCTGGGGGTAAACGTGAGTTAGTTTATTTTAAAATCCTCACGCAAATGAAGGGTGTGAAGTTGAACTCATGGAGGTTTGAGCCCCCCAACCATCCATCTCATTCACCCCCTTTCTGTATCACCTTGATCATCAGGTGTCCTCTTAGTTCTCCATATTAATGTGGAACATTAACCCCTGATATCCAAAGTTTAGAGTTTCTACGGTTGTCTGAAGGAGTTAGAGACTCTGTTTTTAAGAAGACATTTTACGACAGCTGACTCATTTAGGACCAAACTGCAGTAAAGTGAAACTGTGAGCCAAAGACAGAATGACAGGAGGCCGTTAGCATCACAGCTAGCCTGTTAGCGAAGGTCACACCGATGCTAATGTTTGGTAGCATTAAAGCGGGCGAATATCACGTGACTGGCCGGATCCTGGGAACAAGCGTCCGCGTGCTAGCTCGTAGCGTTAGCAAACAGCTAACGACGCTCACCTCCAACTCCCAGGTTCACCTTCTGCGGGTGGCTGTCCTCCCTGAAGTCAGCGGTCAGCTTGAAGACGGCGACGGGCGGCGCCTGCGGGACCTCTCCGAAAACGGACATGGCTCAGGTGAAGGCGGAGGAAACCGGTGCGGAGAAGCGGGAGAAGACCGGGCACGCGCGCCTCCACAGACGGGCAGAGAAAGGCGGAGAGGAGCCGAGTTCACCTTCACTGACAGCGCCGCGGAGGGACGGTAACGTAACACGCGCCCGTCCAGCCACCAATGGGAGAGCGCGTTAGGGTGACGTCAGACTCTCGCAGCCAATCACGGGACTAGATGATGAAGGGTCATTTTTATATTTAAAATGTGTTATTTAATGTATGCTACTTTATTTAAAGGGAAATTGTGTCTACGTGTGTGATTAAAGTCATTTATTTAGTCATCAAATGTTTCATATTAAACAATTAGAACATTACAGAACATTAAACTAGACTGCACATTACAAGAATGTATCTAATACATCAAAGTCTTTGAATGGTTACAAACAAACAGAGAAAGAAACTGCAGAATGAAACAACAACAACAACATGATAATAATAATTATTATTATTATAAAATAAAGATAAATCTGAGCAAAGTGATACAAAAAAATTTACTCAACAACAGAAACTAAAGGAAAGTTTTCAGTCTATTTTATATTGTTTTTACTTTTGGTCTCTTAAGGAACCTCAGTGACTCCAGGTATGATTTGAAATTCTTTGTAAATATTCTAAATCTTGGGAGGAGTTTAAAAATATGTTCTCATCTTAAAAATTATGCATTAATTATGCATTAATTCGTCTTTTTATTTTTAATTATCTTTTTTTAGCATCTTAAAGCAACAATTCATGTTAAATATTTAATTTATGAATTACTGAAACGCTGTTAATGATCAAATGTTTATGTTTGGAGTTACTGTTTTTATGGCAGAAGATGAATTCAATAGTTGTTGTTACCTCCTTATAAATGCCAAAGAAAATTTAAAAGGTAATTTTTTAAATATAAAATCCATTGCAGTGCACAATTGTTGAACATGTGAAGATAGAACTTGATAAACCACACTTTTTAAATTAATCTTTAATATGTTTGATCATGCTCTATTAGCCTTTTGGATATTTAATTGCCAGTGAATGTTGTTGTTGATTCTGATTATGGAGTCTCGAAAGAGCCAGAA